>NC_142757.1:31204566-31359365 GCF_054948205.1 Urtica dioica subsp. dioica
CGCACAGACGACTCGAGGAACCGCTTCAACGCCCATTGGAGAAGCTCGAGAAGCCAACTTCCTCCTGAAAATGGGGCTGTACAGACGGCGGCCAAACTCGGCCGAAATAACGTCGCACCACCTTGTATGACACCCGTTGACAAGGCCTCTACGAAAGAGGGCAAGACGGTCTCCTTGCAACACATGCAGACGTGGCCACCATGTTCCACGACTTTAGAAACGAGGTCCGCAACCTCGTAGCTGTGCAAAACATGACCCAAGAGTTTCGCGAAATGATGGAACTTACAGCTTCCCCGTTCATGGCAGACATTCTTAACGAGGAATTCCCAACCCACTTTCGTATGTCGGATCTCCCATGTTACGAAGGAAAAACAGACCCCTTTCACCATATCCAACAATATCGAATGTGGATAGCCATGAAGAGGCATTCCCCGGCAATCTTGTGTCAGGCATTCAGCCTCACCCCTAGGCGAATCCGCCTTCAAATGTTTCGGAAACCTGAGGTCCAGATCGCGTAACTTGTTCGAGGAGCTGTAGAGATCTTTTCTCGCACGCTTCAGCAGCTCCCACGAGAGAATGCTTGGGAAAGCTCACTTGCGATCCCTTAAGCAAAGAAAATGTGAATCCCTACGCGCATACCTTGTTAGATTCACAGAAGACTCTAACAAAGTAGACCACTTCAAGAGCTGCGAACAATGGCCGAACTCTCGACCCGCGCAGAAAAGTATATGTCCTTGGAGGACTTCATCCAAAGCCGAAAATCCCACGATGACTGTCATAGGGAAGAGGAAGACTCTAATAGCCGCGACTTGCGGAGAAAGAGAGCAAAGACTGATGATAGCTCTCGTGTACCTGTGGGCCAACTTCAAGAAAACTTCCGCAACTACGCGCAATATAAGCCACTGAGCACGTACCCAAAAAGGATCCTCGCCCTAAGGCGCGGGAAATTTCAGAACCCCACTCCAATGAAAGCTGGCGCGCATCGCGATACGACCAAGTATTGAGCCTTCCACAAGGACCACAGTCACTTGACATCCGAATGCAAACAGCTAAGGAGACAAATCGAAGACCTCATCTAAGTAAAGGAGGTGAACGAGTTTGTGCTTGAGATGCTCATCGACGCCAATCACCCCGTAGGTCAACATGCCATAGCGGTTCGCCAAGAAGACAACGGCCGCCAAGTGCCCCTTAATATCGTCACCTAGAAATCTAAAGGGTTTTATTTATTTTCGCGCTTTCAATAAATTCATGCCTCGGAATAAGACAATTGTGATCCCACATGGACATTAGGTGAAATCCGTACGGATTAATAAATATCAAATTCCACGTTTTATAGATAAAGGTAGACACGATCTCGCACGTTAGCTTGTATGCCATGCGCTACTCTATCTCATGATGATGCTTCTTGTCACGAACGACTAAGCGATTGCGCTTCTTGGCCGAAACGCCTAAGTCAATCCGCACGTTAGTTGTACGTGTTGTCAATGGTGCCCACAAGAAGAGTTGTAGTCTTTATTTTGAACATTTGATGTAATAAAGTCTCATGAAGACTTTTGCTTGTAATTGCCTATTCATTCATTAATAAAGTTGAAACGTTCATTCAATCTTCCTTGTCTGAAGCTTTATGATAAAACCATAGTCTTTTAGTCCATAAACAAACTTAACAACTTACGAAGAGACAAATGTAGATTTGCATGAACAAACTCTTCGTAGTTTGCTTAAAACGATATATTCGCAATCTTAGGGTCAAAGGACTATTGACCTCAGTATGATTGTTAGAAGAATCTATGATGTCTGGTTATGAGGCATTGAGAGTTAGGAACTCTATAGTTCTTCTAGGTATCTTCCGAAGGTACTGAATTGACCAGTGCACTTCTAGAGACAAGATAAGAACAAACCATTTAACCTCTTATGTCTCGAAGTCACTATGTATGAATTGCATCATGCTTACCTTAATCCTGAAATGAGACATGCCATTTCACACCTTAGTATTCTCATTTGAGAAAGTCAAAGTTCGGACTCACTATGTGATTCCGAACAAGGCCTATTGGTGAAGTACTAAGTTGTGAGTCTGTCATGAGTAACTTTGTGAAGTTCTCATAGATATGGAATTCATGTACAAGATTGCTGAAATGCAATGTATGTCACCTCATGCTTTGTTCCTTGGAGTGTGAATAAATGAACTGGCCAGTGTCCAAATTGAGTCCTGACTCTTTTGGATGAAACAATGTGACTTGTTAGCTCCTCGTCAATACATTGTTTCTAACTTATTCACAAGCGACAAAGGAGTTGAGGAAATAACAGCTAGAAGGGTAAAATGGTAATTTAGTAAATCCCGACTAGCTGATGACATTCATGAAGGGTAAACATAGATAATATTCAGTGGATCCGCTCATCATAATTAGGTCGAATTCTTGAGTAGAAAATAAATTCATTTGAACCGAGAGATTTTCAGTGTCAGCTCTTTAGTGGAGTCAGTTGGCATTAAGCTAAACTTGGAAAAGGTTTGTGAACTTTTGAGTCCAAGTGTTTAGCTAAAGCTTTGTTCATTTGGGTCCATGAGGTCACTGTCACGAATCACATCGATAGGAATAGTTAAACTGGAAGCTAAGCCAAAACAAGAACGAAAATAGTTAAAAGGGTATTTTTGTCTTTTGAGACAAAGGATGAAATGAATGTCAATAAATTTTTTTTGACAAGGTCATTTTGTGACATGTTTCACTCGGCCATGACTTGATCATTGGGCCTTGTGAATTAATTTCATTTCATAAGAATTTTATTGAAAATTCTTATTGGGCCTTTTTTCATGTTGTCATGAACAAATGGAAAAGCTTCTAGAAGCCTTTTCTAGAAGGCCTTGGGCGCCCAACATACCCAACCAAGAGAGAATATTTTGTGCATAAATGTATCAAGATACTTGCCAAAAGAAAAAGAGGAAACAAATTTGCATAAGGATGCTATATGGAATTCGGCCAAGAGAGAGACAAGGCAAGCCTTGAACAAAATAGGAAACAAATCAAGGCTTCTAGAAGCCCTAGCTTGGCCGAGTATCTCAAAGGGAAAAAAGAGGAAATTGCTCATGAATATGTGATATTCTATAGAAGAGGAAACTACCTTATTGAAGGTGAGACCTCTCCTATAAATAGGAGCCTCATTTCCTCACATTTCATTCATCCAAGTTTAAGAGATTTGAGAGACTCTCTCTCTAGAACTTGGCCGAAGTCCTCTTCTCTCTCTCTCTAGTTTATTTTCGGTTTTCTCTTGTCTTGGCACCTAGGTCCTCACTCGACCTAGTCTTTAGCTCTGCGACTTCGAGACTCGTTCTCAAGTCGTAGTGTTTAAAAGTGCCCACTCACTAATTCCTTCTTTTCGAGTGATTTAGTGATAGAAACTATCGTGGTTGCTCGAGTTCCCGAGGAAAGAAAAGAGAGACGTGCTGCGAGGGGAGACGAACGTTGCCAACCTTCCAAAGGCTCATCAACGTTCAAGCATCAAAAAGGTTAGTAACTTTTATAGCTCATATTAGTTTTTATTTACATGCATATGCTCTTGTCTAGGTTAGTAAAAACTAGTTTTACTTAAAAAGAAAATTTTTAAAATTCCGCCGCTTAACGAAGCGTTAAACTTTTTCTCAAACCCTAGATCGATTCCAACAAATGGTATCAGAGCTATGGTCAAAGGAATGCATGTGCATGTTTTTAAATTATGAGCTTGAAAATCGTTTTCGAAAGTTTACTAATTTTGTGACAAGTTAGAATTGTAATCTTAGATTTTTTTTAATCTATTGCTCATGCCTTTAAATTAAAAACCATGTCGATTTTCTATGAGTTTGGGATGATGTTAAAACACATTAGAATCAGTTCTAAAAGTTTTTAATTTTTTATATTGAAAAATGTGTTTTAAAGGTTTGAGAATTTTCGAGTAAATTTTGTGACTAGTTTTGTTTTCTTGCTAGTTTCGTTTATTTACTTGAATCGTTTTATGCATGTTGTTATTTCTTTTATTTTTATGTTATTACCCTGCTAATAAAACACAAATAAAAGCTTTAAACAACTTCATAAAACGTTCCGTTACACTCGATTCTTTTTCGCACCTAAAAGGACAAAGCTTTAATTTATTTCTTTTTCTTCGAGCTGGAATGTAAACCCGCATTAAAAGCGGCATAACTCTCTGCTCAGAAATCGAAATTTAATGATTCTTGAATCAAATTAAATCTCTGTCTGTCCTCTGTCCAATGCCACCGGTTTCGGCTCAAAAGGACATTGGAGCCGCCAGTTATGGCAATTTTACTCCGAGGTGCGCGGCTGTCTGAAACTCCAGTTTTTTTAGAAATCCGGATTTTCAAACCCCACTACCATGAGTTATAGAACTTTAATGAGAAAACTTTCTTGAGCAAAAATGTTTTTCATATGATTATAAACATGATGTGTAAAGATTAAAATTTTTGATTTTTGAAAGATTAATTGAAATTGAATTTTTACAAAACTAGTTTGAATTTTGAAAAACCGTTTTCACTTTCAAACTTGAAAATATTTTGTCATCCAAATCAAATAAATTTTCAAAATGTTTTCAAAACTATATCTATATCACATATGTTCAAAATCTATATGCTCTTGAAATTTTGAGTGGGAGGTCTCTTTGTAGACAAAACCGAAAAATAAAAAGATGTGTAATCTCAAACTTTCAAGTGTTCAAGTGAGTTGAAGTTCACACTTCCCTCACGCACTTTCCCGAAATAGAAAATAGGAAAAGATCGAGTATGTCCCTTGTGCCTTTATGCACTAATACTGCTCTGAACATGTCGATCTAGGATTCTCTTCTAGTTGTCCGCTCTGTCGCTCTCTAACTAGGAAATCTGTTTCCGAACTTAAAAGAGTCGATGAACCATCTCCAAAAACTAAGTGGGAGGGTTATACTCGTTGTTTGTAACCCGCGATCCCCAACACTAATGAAAGATGCAATAACGTGGGACTAAGAGCCGCTCTTGCGACCCTCACTTAAATGTGAGTACTCCAAGGCGTTGTTGCTTCGATCATTGCTCAATGAGCTACGTCCGAGAATGATGCAATGATGGCAAGGCCTCCCCTTGGGGGATTGTTTTTCAAAGCTGATCTTTTGGACTAAGTGGTTGGTTGCACACTTAGGCTCAATCCCTAGTATCCTTCCTTAAGGCTCTGCGAAAGGATATGAGTGATCAAACCAATTTACAAGGTGGCTAGTCAAAATGATGTACTGACATCTTGGCTTAGCATTAATGATGTGTCATTTACTTATAAATGGAGATTTTTTGCGGCCTTCTCTTGAGGGAGTAAATTATCGTTTGGTTTATAACACCTTTGGGTTTTACAAAAGTCTTAATGAAACTTAAATCCTAAACCAAAGACTAATCATAAACTTGTTTCAACTGTTATAGGCAATATGTCTCTCAACCCTCTCTCAACAATTCTTTCCTCGAATAAACTCGAAGGCGACAATTACGTCGACTGGAAACGTAACCTCGACATAGTCCTTACTGTCGACAAGCACAAATGGGTTCTCACCACCCCCTGTCCTCAAACGAATGATGATTCGACGCAAGAGGAGAAAGACGTCCTGGCGGCCTGGCTTCGATCCGATGAGATTGCGAGATGCTATATTTTGGCATCGATGAACAATGTGTTGCAACAACAACATCGTGATTTCGAAACTGCCACCGATATGCTCTACAATCTCCATGAGATGTTTGGAGGGCAAGGACGTCAAGCTAGGCAACAAGCGGTCCGACAATTCATGAACTGTCGTATGAAGGCTGGAACTCCCGTTAGAGATCATATGATGCTGATCATTAGCTATCTCAACGAGATGGAGATTCTTGGATCTGAGATTGATGGGGAGACTAAAATAGATATGATCTTGGAAACTCTCCCCGAAACCTTTGATACCTTCAAATTGAATTATTCCATGAACAAGCTGGAGTACACTGTTACCGAGCTCATGAAGGAACTTCAAACCGCTGAGGCACTCACTAAGAAAAAGAGGGCTCAAGGAGAAGTACATGCTACTGCCTCCACCTCTGGATCTAAGAAGAGACCTCGCAACGCCGAGAAGAAGAACCAACCTAAGGTTCAAACGAAGAAGAAGGCGCCAAAGGCTCCGAAGGTGGACAAGTCTAAAGACAAGTGTCACCACTGCAACGAGCCTGGTCACTGGCGTAGGAACTGTCCCGCCTACCTCAAAACCAAAGCTAAAGGTATTGTACTTGTTACTGAAGCCTGTTTAGTAGCTGATAATGTATCATCGTGGATTATTGACTCCGCTGCTACTAACCATATTTGCTGCTCCTTGACTGGTTTTAGGAAAAGCAAAAGCTTAGAGGATGGCGACTTCTGCTTCAAGTGGGGTGATGAGAGCGTGGTGTCTGCGAAGGCTGTGGGATCCGTGACGCTATCTTTTGAAGATCGAACTTTAAATTTGAATAATGTTTATTATGTTCCTTCCTTTGGGAAAAACCTAGTATCTGTTGCTCAACTTTTCGAGCAAGATTATTATTTAAAGTTTATAAAGAATGGAATTCGTATTTCTTTTTCTAATTCTTTCGTCACTGATGCATGTATGAAGAATGGTCTTTTTTACATCTATCCCACTCAACCTTCTCTTTTAGACACCGAAATAGATAACGATCTAATTAGGGAGCCAAAGAGGATCAAACTTTCTGAATCCTCCGATCTAACAAAATCAACATACCTCTGGCACTTAAGACTTGGTCATATCAGTCTAGATAGGATTAAGAGACTTGTGAGGGATGGTCCACTCCAAGCCTCTGCAATAGGTTCACTACCTACTTGTGAATCCTGCATAGAAGGAAAAATGACTAAGCGACCTTTCTCCGATAAGGGTCGAAGAGCCACTGAGTTGCTGGAACTAATACATTCTGATGTATGTGGTCCGCTCAACCAACAGGCACGTGGAGGATACGAATACTTCGTTACCTTCACTGATGATTACTCAAGATATGGGTTTGTCTATTTGCTTAAACACAAATCCGAGACCTTTAACGTATTTAAGGTCTTTAGGGCTTTAGTGGAAAAGCAAACTGGCAAAGTGATCAAAACCCTTCGATCTGATCGAGGTGGTGAGTATATGTCTGGAGAGTTCGATGACTTTCTTAAAGAAGAAGGTATCGCTTCTCAGCTTACCGCGCCTGGCACACCTCAACAAAACGGAGTGTCAGAGAGAAGAAACCGAACTCTTATGGAGATGGTTAGATCGATGATGAGTTACTCATCACTCCCGCTTTCCTTTTGGGGATATGCCCTCGAAACAGCCGCCTACATTCTGAACCAAGTTCCGTCCAAAACGGTTCCTGGTACTCCTTATGAACGATGGACTGGCCGTAAAGTGAATCTTGGCCGCATCCGAATTTGGGGTTGCCCTGCACACGTGCTGAGGCAAAAGACTAGCAAGTTGGCTAGTAGGTCAGAATTGTGCCTGTTTGTAGGATATCCGAAGGAAACCAAAGGTTTTACTTTCTATAGTCCCGAGGACGATAAGACTTTCGTTAGCACGAATGCTCGTTTCCTTGAGGAGGACTTTATGAAGGATGCGAAACCTAGAAGCAAAATTGTGCTTGAAGAAAAATTGGGTGAGGAAGCTTCTACCTCATCTGTAAGAACTGTTCTTACCCCAATTGAAACACAACCTAACTCATCAGAATCTCGTCAAGTAGTACTTCGACGTAGTGGGAGGGCTACTCAAAAGCCTGACAGGTACATGTCTTATGGAGACTCTCTTGTAGCCATCTCTGACATGGATGATCCTGTTTCCTATAGCCAAGCAATGGCTTGTTCTGAATCAAACCTTTGGCTTGACGCCATGAAAGTTGAGATGCACTCAATGTATGTCAACAAAGTCTGGAAACTTGTAGACCTTCCTGAAGGGATTAAACCCGTAGGGTGTAAGTGGATATACAAGAAGAAAAGGGGTCCTGATGGGAACGTTGAGACGTTCAAAGCACGACTTGTGGCGAAGGGTTATACCCAACAAGAAGGGATTGACTATGAAGAAACCTTCTCGCCAGTCGCGATGCTTAAATCCATCCGCATACTCCTATCCATAGCTGCAGCTCTCGACTATGAGATCTGGCAAATGGATGTCAAGACAGCTTTTCTGAATGGCAATCTTGACGAGCGCATTTACATGGCTCAACCAGACGGTTTCGTGGATAAAGGTCAAGAGACCAAGGTTTGTGAGTTGCTTAAATCCATTTATGGACTAAAGCAAGCATCTAGGTCATGGAACATTAGATTCGATGAAACTGTAAAGAGCTTCGGCTTTGAACAGTCAATAGATGAGCCTTGTGTTTACAAGTTAATACACGAAGGCAAAGTTGTGTTTCTGGTACTATATGTCGATGATATACTACTCATTGGTAATGACCTGGGTAAGTTATCTGAGGTTAAGGTCTGGCTAGCAAAGCAATTCGATATGAAGGATCTAGGAGAAGCCGCGTACATTCTGGGAATCCAAATCTTTCGAGATAGGAAAAACCGGACCCTGTCGCTCTCTCAAGCATCTTATATTGATAAGGTGATGGATCGCTTCTCGATGCAAGACTGCAAGAGGGGTCAAACACCCTTTAGGCATGGAGTTTCACTCTCTAAGGACCAGTCTCCCAAGACTGCACAAGAGATTGAAGACATGAGGAAAATTCCTTACGCCTCTGCCGTAGGAAGCCTCATGTATGCTATGCTTTGCACCCGACCTGATATATGTTTCGCCGTTGGCGTAGTTAGTCGTTTCCAATCCAACCCTGGACCCGAGCACTGGATTGCTGTTAAGCATGTTCTTAAGTATCTTCGAAGAACTAGGAACTTGATGCTTACATACTCAGGTACTGACCTGACTATGACGGGATATACCGACTCCGATTTTCAAGCGGATAAGGATTCCAGGAAATCCACTTCGGGATCTGTGTTCATCCTTAATGGTGGAGCTGTTGTGTGGAGAAGTATTAAGCAATCTTGCATTGCTGACTCCACAATGGAAGCAGAATATGTGGCTGCTTGTGAAGCATCCAAAGAGGCTGTATGGCTTAGAAAGTTCCTTAAGTATTTGGAAATTGTTCCAAACGTCGACGAGCCCATGACCCTTTATTGTGATAATAGTGGGGCTGTCGCCAACTCAAAGGAACCTAGAAGCCATAAGCGCTCTAAGCATATTGAGAGGAAATACCATTTGATTCGAGAGATCGTGCAGCGCGGAGACGTGGAAGTGAAGAAGATCTCAACGGTGGACAACCTCGCAGATCCATTCACCAAGGCCCTAGCGAACAAGGTCTTCGACCAACATCGTGAGGGATTAGGCATGAAGGACTACACACACCTTCTTTGAGTCAAGTGGGAGTTTGTTGTCAATGGTGCCCACAAGAAGAGTTGTAGTCTTTATTTTGAACATTTGATGTAATAAAGTCTCATGAAGACTTTTGCTTGTAATTGCCTATTCATTCATTAATAAAGTTGAAACGTTCATTCAATCTTCCTTGTCTGAAGCTTTATGATAAAACCATAGTCTTTTAGTCCATAAACAAACTTAACAACTTACGAAGAGACAAATGTAGATTTGCATGAACAAACTCTTCGTAGTTTGCTTAAAACGATATATTCGCAATCTTAGGGTCAAAGGACTATTGACCTCAGTATGATTGTTAGAAGAATCTATGATGTCTGGTTATGAGGCATTGAGAGTTAGGAACTCTATAGTTCTTCTAGGTATCTTCCGAAGGTACTGAATTGACCAGTGCACTTCTAGAGACAAGATAAGAACAAACCATTTAACCTCTTATGTCTCGAAGTCACTATGTATGAATTGCATCATGCTTACCTTAATCCTGAAATGAGACATGCCATTTCACACCTTAGTATTCTCATTTGAGAAAGTCAAAGTTCGGACTCACTATGTGATTCCGAACAAGGCCTATTGGTGAAGTACTAAGTTGTGAGTCTGTCATGAGTAACTTTGTGAAGTTCTCATAGATATGGAATTCATGTACAAGATTGCTGAAATGCAATGTATGTCACCTCATGCTTTGTTCCTTGGAGTGTGAATAAATGAACTGGCCAGTGTCCAAATTGAGTCCTGACTCTTTTGGATGAAACAATGTGACTTGTTAGCTCCTCGTCAATACATTGTTTCTAACTTATTCACAAGCGACAAAGGAGTTGAGGAAATAACAGCTAGAAGGGTAAAATGGTAATTTAGTAAATCCCGACTAGCTGATGACATTCATGAAGGGTAAACATAGATAATATTCAGTGGATCCGCTCATCATAATTAGGTCGAATTCTTGAGTAGAAAATAAATTCATTTGAACCGAGAGATTTTCAGTGTCAGCTCTTTAGTGGAGTCAGTTGGCATTAAGCTAAACTTGGAAAAGGTTTGTGAACTTTTGAGTCCAAGTGTTTAGCTAAAGCTTTGTTCATTTGGGTCCATGAGGTCACTGTCACGAATCACATCGATAGGAATAGTTAAACTGGAAGCTAAGCCAAAACAAGAACGAAAATAGTTAAAAGGGTATTTTTGTCTTTTGAGACAAAGGATGAAATGAATGTCAATAAATTTTTTTTGACAAGGTCATTTTGTGACATGTTTCACTCGGCCATGACTTGATCATTGGGCCTTGTGAATTAATTTCATTTCATAAGAATTTTATTGAAAATTCTTATTGGGCCTTTTTTCATGTTGTCATGAACAAATGGAAAAGCTTCTAGAAGCCTTTTCTAGAAGGCCTTGGGCGCCCAACATACCCAACCAAGAGAGAATATTTTGTGCATAAATGTATCAAGATACTTGCCAAAAGAAAAAGAGGAAACAAATTTGCATAAGGATGCTATATGGAATTCGGCCAAGAGAGAGACAAGGCAAGCCTTGAACAAAATAGGAAACAAATCAAGGCTTCTAGAAGCCCTAGCTTGGCCGAGTATCTCAAAGGGAAAAAAGAGGAAATTGCTCATGAATATGTGATATTCTATAGAAGAGGAAACTACCTTATTGAAGGTGAGACCTCTCCTATAAATAGGAGCCTCATTTCCTCACATTTCATTCATCCAAGTTTAAGAGATTTGAGAGACTCTCTCTCTAGAACTTGGCCGAAGTCCTCTTCTCTCTCTCTCTAGTTTATTTTCGGTTTTCTCTTGTCTTGGCACCTAGGTCCTCACTCGACCTAGTCTTTAGCTCTGCGACTTCGAGACTCGTTCTCAAGTCGTAGTGTTTAAAAGTGCCCACTCACTAATTCCTTCTTTTCGAGTGATTTAGTGATAGAAACTATCGTGGTTGCTCGAGTTCCCGAGGAAAGAAAAGAGAGACGTGCTGCGAGGGGAGACGAACGTTGCCAACCTTCCAAAGGCTCATCAACGTTCAAGCATCAAAAAGGTTAGTAACTTTTATAGCTCATATTAGTTTTTATTTACATGCATATGCTCTTGTCTAGGTTAGTAAAAACTAGTTTTACTTAAAAAGAAAATTTTTAAAATTCCGCCGCTTAACGAAGCGTTAAACTTTTTCTCAAACCCTAGATCGATTCCAACAGTACGCCCTACGCTACTCTATCCGCCATGACGCTTCTTGTCACAAACGACTAAGAAATTGCGCTTCTTGGCCCAAACGCCTAAGTGATCCCGTTCTAGCTTGTACGCATCGCGCTACTCTATTCGCGATGACGCTTCTTGTCACAAACGACTAAGTGATTGCGCTTCTTGGCCCAAACACCTAAGAGATTCCACGTTAGCTTGTACGCCCCACGCTACTCTATCCGCGATAATGCTTCTTCTCACAAACGACTAAGCGATTGCGCTTCTTGGACCAAACGCCTAAGCGATCCCGCGTAAGCTTGTAAGCCCCGCGCTACTCTATCCGCGATGATGCTTCTTGTCACATACGACTAAGCTATTGCGCTTCTTGGCCCAAAATGCCTAAGAGATCCTGCGTTAGCTTGTACGCCCCGCGCTACTCTATCCTGCGATGATGCTTCTTGTCACAAACGACTAAGCAATTTGTGCTACTTGGCCCAAAACGCCTAAGCGATCCCGTGAGTTAGCTTGTATGTCCTGCGCTACTCTATCCTGCGATTGTTAGGAATTCTTTCCACGGGAATATATTATTTGTAACTTCTCGCTGAAATATTTAATAAAATAAAGTTTTGGCATTTATTATATTTTTGAGTTGAAAGCGATAGTATCTTAATCCAAACATTTATCATTTCATAGTCTCCGTATTAACTGAATCGCATGCTGGGCATCCGAGTTCAGGCGGTGAACTAAAACATGGTCGATGACTAATATGCGCTTGAAAAACCATATCCAAATTCATATATATGGAACATGAGTGAAGGTTGATCACTCAGTGGGAGAATTCTACACTTGAAGAAGGTGTACGACCGGGACAGACTTTGGTTTGGATAGATGCGTTGTTTAAGGACCGTTACGATGCAGTAGCCGAGGTCGCTTATGATGGTTGATGCTTGATCTAAATCCTTAAGTAATCATGGACTTCTAGATCATGTTACCAGGTTCTTTGATTCACCACGTTAAAGGCTAATGAAACACTGACTAAATAGATGTTTTTGGGAGGTCGGGACATGGTCGTATGAGGAAGTGATTTATAGATACAGAATCAAGCCTTCCTGAAAGAAGGTAAATGTTCATTAACCTACGGGTTGATTCCAGAAACGATTGATTGCGCGCACTTCCGAAGTTGGCTTACGTTCGGAAGAATCTTTCGCTGGGGAAGCAACTGTGCTTAGGGTATATATGTAACGAGAAAAGTATAATGGAACAAATTGACTTATCTCGATACGGGTTGAACCTGGAGGATCATGATCACGTACTGATTAAATAAGTGGAAACTCGTCACGATGAGTAAATATAATTCTAGTATTAAAGGAGAGTGCAGTCTTGGCTTACACGGTGGAATACTGACCAAGATTAGACAAATCGATACCTAAAAGAGAAAGGACTATTTTGTCTTTTGATCGAGATTGTTAAGCTTTAAATATTAAGTCAATCGTCCCCGATTCGGCTTCGATAAAGGCGAATAAGAACTTTCTAATAATAATGATTTCATTATTATTATCTCACGAAGCTGTAATGGTGATTGACATCATTAATTATGAAAACGGGTATTTGCATAATTAAATAAATAATTATAGTAATACTGTTTATTTATTGTTGGATCAAGTAAATAATTTTTTATTTATTTTTGGACAAGTAAATAAGAGTTAAATGGGTTTAAAGCGATTAGGCCATGCACTGAGCAAATTTCGGCCTCCCCCTATTGCTAAATTGCTGATTATATCAATTAGGCAAAAAGCCAATTTTTTTTGCTCTTTGTTGTTCCTAAAATAAAGGAGAGATAGAATAGTATATATGGAAATAAGATTGTCCTATATTCTCTCCTTATTTTTAGGAGTATATTTAGGAGAAATATTTTCTTATTTTCTCTTAACAAATAAAATATTTAATATTTTCATTTAAAATAAAATCCTACATACAAATCTGATGGATGAGAGAAAAAGTAGGATTCATGAGATGAGATCCAAGGGCTGAGATTAAATCCATAATATGAACACACAGTTTGAACACAATAAAAGAAAACAATATATTCTAGAATATCTCATTTTCACTATTATAAATAGGGGGTTGATGAGAGGCAAAAATTAACCTAATTGATCAGCTATAGAATTCGACCAAAAAGGAGAACTCATCTCCTCTTGGCCTACTTCTCATCTCTCTCCCTCTCCCCTCGGAATTCTGTGATTCCATTCCCATAAACATGGTGTGATCTAAAAACGTTATTTGAGATCACAGTGAGATAAAAGATTGTTGCCCACTCATATTTCTTATTCGCCTCAGAGATTACGTCTCGGAAGACTTTGGTGTCATCACATCGAGTCCATGAAGAAAAACTCGCTGGTCTGATCGTTGAGGAACTCAAGGAAGGAAGACGGATTAGGAGAAAGCTTGAAGAGTTCAGTAGCTGAGCCAAAAACTGTAAGTTTCCTTTGAGCTTGTCATTAAAATATTGGTTGCTTGTCAAAGGCTCTTAATATCAATTAATTTAATAATCCAGATCTTATTAATAACCATGTTTTAATTAGCTTATAATTAATTCTTTCCGCATTTAAATGGTTATTTGAGGAGCTAAAATCACCAACATCGATGACGCTTCTTGTCACAAACGACTAAGCAATATCGCTTCTTGTCCTAAGCAACTAACCGACTGCACTTCTTGGCTTGAACGTCTAAGTGATCCCGCGCGTTAGCTTGTACGCTCTGCGCTACTCTAACCAAAGACACTCCAAGTGGCGCAACAAAGATGTCCACCAATGACACGCAACGCGTCACGCTCGAAGACTCAAGAAAGCAAAATTTCCTCAAACAGCCGGGAAGATTCAGAAAGTCCGCTACTCGGAGTCCTCCAAGCAACAGATTTGGGGGGGGGGGGGCTAATGTTGTCGGTGATTTTTGGAAATTATTAAATTCCTCGTGTACGAAGAATTCCGCGTCGAATTCCAAATTCGAAGGCCCAATGGGCCGGGCCACAAAAAGCCCATCAAGGCGAGCTCGTGGCCCGCGCTCGACATGCACGAGGAGAGCGCTCCTAGAAGCTCCCCACACGCGCGCCTCAAAGAAGGAGGTGCGCTCCTCAAAGGAGCGTCCGCGAGGCGCGCAGAAACCCGCGGTGTGCTCCCCGAGGTGCGTCAAAGGCGCTCCTAGGCATTCACATCCACTATAAATACCCACTCTCAGTAGGGAAGAGAGACACATTCATTCTTCCTCAAGATTACTCGCTCTTAGAGTTCTGAAACGCTGTCAGAAACTTTCTGAGCACAATTTCCTCTGATCGAGCACTTAATCTAGCGCACAACCTGCGCCCGGGATTTTCTACTGAAAATCCCCTACATTTCTAGCGCACAAACTGCGCCCGGGATTTTCTACTGAAAATCGCCTATGTGTCCAACGCACAAAGCTGCGCCCAGAATTCTCCACCGAGAATCTCTTCAAAGAGGGAAAACACACATTCTCACTCGAGTCACTCGATTCTAGAGTCCCGAGATATCGCCGTGCTCCGTCTCCTTTATCAAGCATACCCTCCACGCTCTGCGCCTCACACAGCGTATTATACACACGCCTTGAACTACGTTCTGACTTGAACCCGCAACGCGAGAACGTAGGCTGCTCACAAGAAGCACAGTCATACCCCCCATTCATCCACTTCTCTCCTCAGGGAATGCTCCGATTGGAGGAACCTCAACTCGAGACTTTCGAGTTCACACCCTTGACTCGGGTGCGGTCACTTGGTCCGGCCTTGAGTCGAACCGCCCGAAGCTTTAAATCGTTGTTCATTTTCGTGCGACAATAGTAAGTGTTGTAGAATATAGGTTATAGAATCCAACATTTGTAATAGTGTCTATTGATCAATAGATTTTATATTTTCATTGAAAGATTTTTTTATCGTCCATATTCTATAAATAAATAAAAATAAAATAATCCTATGCCTTTTTCCTTCTCCTTCTACCTACAATTCGAAGAAATTTATTTTTAAAGAAGAGAAAAACTAAATAGTAAAAAGTGAAGGAAAGCTTTATATACACATATACATATACATATACATATACATATCCCTTTCGGTTTTTTACTCTGGGAGATGAGAGAAAATAAAAAGCTAAATATCAGAAACGGATAATATGAAATAAACGAGA
Source organism: Urtica dioica subsp. dioica (assembly GCF_054948205.1). NCBI lineage: Eukaryota > Viridiplantae > Streptophyta > Magnoliopsida > Rosales > Urticaceae > Urtica > Urtica dioica. The sequence goes on from NC_142757.1 coordinate 31,220,300, forward strand.
GGCTCAAACTAAACTTCACAGGAGAAAATAACAATATTTATTTCTTTCTCTTCCCTAACCTCCCCACCCAACATTTTGAAATTCCCATTCAAAACGCCAAGAGAAAATAATCAAATCAATATTATTTACAAATGATTGGACTCAAAGCCATTCATCAAGGATCGTTTGTACACAAAAACACAATCCTTCACCACAAAGCCAGGCTCTCCAACAAGAAGATCTCAAACCTATGTCTCTGCAACTCCAGTGGTAACTCCAATCCCGAGGGTGGTTCCAATCCCGATGGAGACACCCGGAAGCAAGAACTCCTCGCCCGGATTGTTCAGATTCAAACTCAGAAAGTCCGTCTCACAGACTTCTTGGACGAGAAATCCACGTACCTCGAACAGTTTGCTGAAGAAGCCGATGCTGAGTTCGGTAAGATCGGAGAAGATGCTATGAAAGAACTCGACGAAGCCAGCGAAAGGGTCTGTTATAACACATTAAACAAAACTACTCGTGTAAAAGCCGACAAGTATTTTTGTTTGTCATAATTTTGTCGTTCAGCAGATAATGGAGAGCATAAAGGGAAAAATGCAAGAATTCGAGGAGCGGCAAGAGAAAAACAGGTTAGAGATGGAGGAGAGCGAGAATGAATTGGCCGATCTGGAAGACCAGATGATTAAAGACCGCAACGAAGGCTTGTTCTTTCAAAATCTGAGGCCGAAAACGCCAATGACAGACAAAGACAAAGCCATGGCGAAAGAGGAAACAGAAATAATCAAAGAGGTCACGAAAGATAGTGCGGGATCAAAAATCAGGAGAAATATTTACCTCGGGTTGATTGGACTGTTGGTTATCTCGATCGCCGATTCGCTCTTGTCTTCATCGGCAGATTGGCGAAAAGTCGCATTACTCGGAGCGATTCTGGTGGGTTTGATCACTCAGGTCGTGTACGAGCAGACCCTGAGTCTATCAGCGAAACAAACAAAAAAGGGTGAGTCTAAGAAAAACGAGAAGTGAAATTTCGACTATACCATGAAAAGTGTGACAAGTTCAATCTGTTCTAGAGAAATATAGCATGATTTATAGACCCGAGTCAGAAACTAAAGCCTCGGGCTTGATACATCAAGCCAATAGCTTTCGCATCATCGTGAGTTATGGTGATACTACTAAAATCACCAGAACCTATGTGTATTATTTCCGATCAGATGCTTTTTAGACTTTTTTTTTTAACCCTATCATGGTTAATGTACAGATATAACATAAATCTAGCGTGATTCATAGACCCGAGTAAAAAGCTGAAGCCTCTGGCCTGATACATCAAGCTAATAGCTTTCACATCATCGTGTGTTATGGTGATAGTATTTATAGCACCAGAACCTGCTTAGCATATCGGATCAGATGTTTTTAAAACTATTTTACACTATCATGGTTAAGGTACAGATATAAAACTATTGCGTATTTTTTGAAAACAAAAGAAAGGATGATTTAATAAGCACTGAAGAGAAATAGGCTTTGTATGTGCTGCTTCATAGAAGTCAATTCCGATGAATTTATACATTTATGTTCAATCTCCCTACATGCTATATGATGACAAGTTAAAGAAAATCATCATACAAATAAAACTTTTTTAACTGCAGAATAAAGCGATGTAAGCAAGGGAACTTGTACCTCCAATATTTTCGTGCACAATCAAGCTTATAGACGAGATCATAAAGGGTTTCTGAAAAAAAAAAAAACCCACACAACAATGCATATGAGTATCTATAGAGAACCGATTCAAGATACAATGAGGTTAAAAAATAGGGAAGTTCGATGAAACATGATCTCCATGATATGCAATAGTACCTGTACGTCAGTGTTGATAATAAGAGAATAGCTATAGTCCCATGCTTAAACTAAGGGTATCTTTGAAATGCCCAAAAACAATATGCTTCATAGTAGATCCTTAAAGGATGTACCACTGTCCTTTAGAAGCCCTGATATTAGCTACTGTATCAATAAGAATGCCATATGAGACCCAAAATGATGTTCAACTCTTAGGTCCATTGTTGAGTACCGCTCTAACCACAATATTCCAAGTTATAACAGTCGGAAGAATGCCGTGATACAGGGCATCATTCAAAAACCTCATAGCCTCGGATATCTTATAACATGAACAGAGACCCTTGAGTGTAATGTTATAAGAAATAATATCTGGTTGGTGCCCATATTTTACGGCACGAGCCCAGATGTTCAATGCCCTGTTACAGTCTCGGGCTTTGAAGAAACCATCCATGAGGGTGTTGTGTGTGACGACATTCGGAGTGCTGTTCGATAAGTTACCCATCTGAGAATAGAGGCGTAAAGCACCGTCCATTTTTCCCGCAGAGCAAAGCCCATGAATCATAATGTTGTTCATTCTCGTGTCAGGCTTCAAGCCCTTCTCAAGAACTAGCTGCCACAAGTTGAGAGCCATGTCGATTTTCTTGCACTGACAAAGCCCGTGTATGAGCAAGCTGTACGTGATGAGATCCGGTTCCAAATCCTTATCAAGCATTTCCCTCACAAGTAGATATGCTTCGCTGAATCTCTCCACTTTGCACAAACCGTTTATGATTGTGTTGTACGAGACGATCGTCGGAGACCAACCCTTTTTGCAGGCTTCTCTAAAGAAGGCAATGGCGGCTCCGAGTTTGGATGCCCGGATGTATCCACTGATCAGCGAGTTACGAATGTGATCATTCCATTCATAGCCGTGCTTACTGATTCGATCAATGACTCTCGACGCCTCGTCTAATCTTCCTTCTTTGCTGAGCCCGTTAATCATTGACGAATAAGCAAACACATCGAGATCCGCACGTGTTTCCTCTGCATACTCTAATATAGCCATAGCCTTGTTTAGATGCCCGATTCTGCATAACCCGTGAACTATTACACCATAAGTAGTGGAATCAGGTATGAGGCTCATGTCAATCAAGTGTTCCCATGTAGAAACCGCTTCCTCTGCCATCCCGTTCTCAAACAAGCCTCTGATGAATATGTTATAACTGGCAACACTACGGCAATTGTTCCTTCCCATGACCTTCCACAACTCCAAACCCTTCTGGATCTTACCACCCTGGCAAAACCCATTGAGCATCGCATTATAAGTTACGATATCGGGGGAAACACCAGTATCGACCATCTCTCTATAAACCCGCTCAGCACCGTCAAACTCTTTGGCTTTGCACAGCCCGTGTATCAACGAGCTATACGTATACAAGTCAAGCGTCCTCTCATTCATCTTCATCCTATTCCACATCTCAAAACCCTCATTAAACATCCCACACCTGCACAGACCACAAATCATAACATTATAAGTCATGACGTTGGGATAAACCTCGGAGTCCTTTACAAGCCTCTCCCACACCTCCTTCCCCTTCTCCAAATCCCCTCTCTTCAAAAACCCATCAATCAGGACGTTATAACAAGCCACGTCAGGAGTCACACCTCTGTTGCGCATTTCATCGAACATCTTCAAGGCACCAGCTATATCCCCGCTCTTCACGAGGCCGTTAATCAAAGTCCCGTAACTAAAAACATCAGGCTTGAATCCACTGCCCCGCATCCACTCCAACAACCTTGTAGCCTCCTCGAGCTTCCTCCTCTTGCATGAAACTTTGATGAGAATGTTGTAAGTCTCCAAATTCGGGGAAACCCCTCTTGTCCCAAAATACTCGAAGAACTTCTCGGCTCTGTCCCACTGGTTCGACTCCGCAAAAGCGTTGAGCAGAGAATTGTAAGACCTCACCTCAGGATCGCACCCGAAAAAATCCTTCATTCGTCGGAACAAGATCAGTGCTTGTTCGGGCATGCAGTTCTTCGCGTAGGCCTTGATGGCGGCCAGAGCCACGTTTTCGCCGCAAACTTGTCTGTTGGTCCGGATGACGTCGACGACTCGACCCACGTGGCGGACGAGAGAGGGGTCGCTGAGGCGCAAGAGGACGTGTTTGAACACGGCCAGAGATCGAATTGTTCGGCGGCGAGTCGTCGAGTAGAAGAGAGCGAGTGCTCTGCTGTGGTTCTTCTCGGCCTTGAGACGCTTCAGAAGTTGGTTCTCGGCCATGGAGGGAACAATGTTTTGTGGGTCTCATCGTTCCATGCTTTACCGGAGCAATTTATCCCCCGCAAAGATATGAATTTCTGCAGTCCTTCAGTGCGAGCACTCGCTATGAATAGCTAGCAAGTACTTCGGAACAACTACTGAAATGAGAATAAAAAACACATCACCATAGAAACTTAACCTAGACGCATATTTTGTAATTTTTCTTTTCTTTTTTCTATTACGGAAGGGAAACTTGATAAAGCAAGCTTGATAAAGCATGGGATTTGAAAACCAAACCATGTTTTGGTTCCCTTAGAAAAACCAAGCATTTCACCATGTAAAAAGTCCAAATTACCCTTAAATGAATTTTTTTTTTCAAAATCAATCCTTCACTTACTCACTCCCCTTCCCTTCCCTTCCCTCACGTGTGGTTTTTCAATTCTGAAACAAAAATAAACGCACAGCCCTCCCTCCCATACCTTCCCAAATCAATTCAAAACCCAAAAAAAAAAAAAAAAAAACCGAGCCCTTTCTCTCAGTTCCCTTCCTCGTCAGTTCTCCCCGTCGTCGCCACTCGTCATTTCGGTCCTTCGTCGCCAGTCCAGCAATCTCGCGAACCAACAGATTCCTCCAGCCGAGTCGCGAACCAACCGAGCCCACAGCCAAGCACGCCCATCGTCTTCATCATCTCCACGCACGCCCATCGTCGCAAACCCCGACGCACGGCAAACCCCGAAGATAAATGGGTAAGTTTCGATCCTAATTCGATGATATTTTGTAAGAGATTTGTTTGATTTCCTAAAAAAAAGAGTTTGAGTTCGTCATGTTGGATCCAGAAAAAAGTTCGAAATTGTTGTCTGTAATTTCGACGTTTTTAGCTGTTATTTCGATTGCATTTCGAAGATTTCGATTCCCACGCCCTAATTCGTTTAAACTCAAATTTTTGGGCCTTCTATGTAGTTAAACAGTTGAGAGAAGATAAATGGGTAAGTTTCGATCCCTAATTCGATGATATTTTGTAAGAGAGATGTTTGATTTACTGAGAAAAAGAGTTTGAGTTCGTCATGTTGGATCCAGAAAAAAGTTCGAAATGGTTGTCTGTAATTTTGAAGTTTATAGCTGTTATTTCGATTTCATTTCGAACTTTTTAACCTGTACACATTTGACTTCTAATGTATACTTTTTAACTTCTTAACAGGTTCAAACGTTAATATGTGTTGTTTATTTGATGGTACTTGGGTGAACAAAGGTACAACCGAGCTCTCTCTCGTGAACCAACCGAGCCCTCTCTCGCGAACCAACCGAGCCCTCGTCGCCAGTCCAGCCGAGTCGCGAACCAGACGAAAATGGTGAGTTTGTTTTGAGTCCCATTGTTTTAGGGTTTGTTAATGGTTTCATAATTATTTAGAGGTTTCTTCGGTTATGACTTTTTAGGGTTGTTTAGAATATGTTTCGGAGATTTTGGGTTTGATGGTTTGAAGTTTTGATGAATTTTTGGTGATCTTAATTGTTTTGATATGAAATATTGGGTATTATCGGTGTGAAAGTTTGGGATGTAGTTTTTTTTAGACATTTCGGATTTTTTGGCTGTGAAGTTCATAGCGGTTTCAAGGGATTTATGAAGATTTAAGTTTGCGTTGGATTTTTGGCTATGGATTTATTTTTGAAATTTTTTTTCAGAGTTTTCAGTTAGGTTATGTGAAGGATTTCATAGTTTATAGTTAGTTTTTGTAAATGATTTCAGAGTTTTCAGTTATTTTATGGAATGGATTTCAGAGTTTTCAGTTAGGTTATGTAAAGATTTCAGAGTTTTCAGGTATTTTTTGTAAATGATTTCAGAGTTTTCTGTTAGTTTATGGAATGGATTTCAGAGTTTTCAAACTGTTTTGCCTATATTTCATGGTTTATGTGCTTTTTAATTATTTTATGTTGGATTGTGTAGTTTCGAAGAGAAAGAGCAAGCGGCCCATAAAGCATGATGATTACACTCCGTTGAACACAGCCAAACTGAAAAGCTTGAAAAGGGGGTGATGAAAATTACTTTGATACTGTTGGAGACTAGTTTTTTGGATGAAAATTGGGTTTGTAATGTTTCTTGATAATTACTTTGGTTGTTTTGGAGACTAGTTTTTTGGATGATATTTTGGTTTGTAATGTATACATGAATAACCTGAAATGTCTGAAATCCTTGACAAAAAATAACTGAAATGTCTGAAATCCATTACAAAAATTAACTTAAATGTCTGAAATCAAGCAAGCTAACTGAAAACTCTGAAATCAAACACATAAAATAACTGAAATGTCTGAAATCAAGCACATAAACTAACTGAAAATTCTGAAATCAATTTCATAAATTAGCTGAAATGTCTTTCAAGATGACGCGCCGCGCCTCAGCAGTAGCGCGCCGCGCATACCGGGAATCGCAAACTCGAAAATCACAGAGTCTTACGCGCGCTCCGCGCATAAGCTGATTTTCTGAGCGCGCGCCGCGCCCCCTAGATCGCGCGCCGCGCCCTTCTTCGGAAATCCATTACAAAAATTAGCTGAAAACTCTGAAATCAAACACATAAAATAACTGAAATCTCTTAAATCCATTACAAAAATTAGCTGAAAACTCTGAAATCAAACACATAAAATAACTGAAATCACTGAAATCCATTACAAAAATTAGCTGAAAACTCTGAAATCAAACACATAAAATAACTGAAATGTCTGAAATCAAGCACATAAACTAACTGAAAACTCTGAAATCAAACACATAAAATAACTGAAATGTCTGAAATCAAGCACATAAACTAACTGAAAACTCTGAAGTCAAACACATAAAATAACTGAAATGTCTGAAATCAAGCACATAAACTAACTGAAAACTCTTAAATCAAACAGATAAAATAACTGAAATGTCTGAAATCCATTACAAAAATTAGCTGAAAACTCTGAAATCAAACACATAAAATAACTGAAATGCCGTCACACTAGCGTCCGATGTCAAAATGAGAGGAGGCATTGGTCTTCCAGCCCAAACATACGCAGTTTCAAGTTTCAAATCGTATAACGACTCGTCGACACAAAAAGCTTCGTACATAGCGATTAATAGCTCCGCCCGAGATATGTCTTTCGCGAGTGCACGGAGTTCGAATCGCGATTCATTAGTATATTCCCATTTTGTACCTTTGTTCACCCAAGTACCATTAAATAAACAACATATATTAACGTTTGAACCTGTTAAGAAGTTAAAAAGTAGACATTAGAAGTCAAATGTGTACAGGTTAAAAAGTTCGAAATGAAATCGAAATAACAGCTATAAACTTCAAAATTACAGACAACCATTTCGAACTTTTTTCTGGATCCAACATGACGAACTCAAACTCTTTTTCTCAGTAAATCAAACATCTCTCTTACAAAATATCATCGAATTAGGGATCGAAACTTACCCATTTATCTTCTCTCAACTGTTTAACTACATAGAAGGCCCAAAAATTTGAGTTTAAACGAATTAGGGCGTGGGAATCGAAATCTTCGAAATGCAATCGAAATAACAGCTAAAAACGTCGAAATTACAGACAACAATTTCGAACTTTTTTCTGGATCCAACATGACGAACTCAAACTCTTTTTTTCAGGAAATCAAACAAATCTCTTACAAAATATCATCGAATTAGGATCGAAACTTACCCATTTATCTTCGGGGTTTGCCGTGCGTCGGGGTTTGCGACGATGGGCGTGCGTGGAGATGATGAAGACGATGGGCGTGCTTGGCTGTGGGCTCGGTTGGTTCGCGACTCGGCTGGAGGAATCTGTTGGTTCGCGAGATTGCTGGACTGGCGACGAAGGACCGAAATGACGAGTGGCGACGACGGGGAGAACTGACGAGGAAGGGAACTGAGAGAAGAGGGCTCGGTTTTTTTTTTTTTTTTGGGTTTTGAATTGATTTGGGAAGGTATGGGAGGGAGGGCTGTGCGTTTATTTTTGTTTCAGAATTGAAAAACCACACGTGAGGGAAGAGAAGGGAAGGGGAGTGAGTGAGTGAAGGATTGATTTTGAAAAAAAAATTCATTTAAGGGTAATTTGGACTTTTTACATGGTGAAATGCTTGGTTTTTCTAAGGGAACCAAAACATGGTTTGGTTTTCAAATCTCATGCTTTATCAAGCTTGCTTTATCAAGTTTCCCTTACGGAACGTGTAACAAGTATTATTAGTGAAATTTCATTTCGTAGACTCAAAAGTTATGAAAATATCTCAATTAAACTCATTAGTTCAAAAATATCTAAAATTAGACTTTTGTACCAATTTCGGACAAAAATACCATTTCAAGGTAGTATAACCATTTTTCATAACTTTTGAGTCTATGTAAATACTTTGCCGTTAAAATTTCTGTTTGAACTTAACGGTCAAAGTAGTAACGGACCCACCATAAAGTAACATATGGTATTTTTGCCAAAGAAAAAAAACTTTGAGTATATATGTAGTATTTTGACCAAACATTGAGTATTATTACCACCATTTCCCCTAAAGATATTAGCAGCAAAAATACTGAATATTTTCTATTTATCTTAATTTAAAACTCATTTAAATTACGAAAAAAATATTTAATGTTACAATATATTACCGTTACTACTTCTTAATTAAAAGGGCACCGTAGCGAAATAGCCAAAATGAAATTATGAAATTTGTTTTTAGCCTATGTTTCACAACTTTTAGGGAAATAGCCAACAGACTTATGTGGCAATAATTAAAGTCTGATTTACCCTTATTTATTAACAAATTCGTCACTTTCTCTCTCCTACTTTTTTCCTACACTTTTTTTTACATAAAAACTTCAAAAAACCATATCTATCTCATATGAACTCGAAATTGAGTGATTCTAAATCCTAGGGATTCGTGACGCCGATATCTTCAAAAATAGATCCATTGTGTTTGATGAAAAATCATGTTTAATACCATAGATGTAGAAAAATCATGTTACTACCTTAAATATGGAAATAACTGGAAACTTTTGAAATTATCAAAAAAATAAATGGAAACGTAACTATGATGCATTAAACATAATTTTTCATCAAACACAATGGGTCTATTTTTGAAGATCTCGACGCCACAAATTTGTAGGATATGAAATCACTCAATTTCGAGTTCGTATAAGAAAGATACGAATTTGTGAAGTTTTGATGCAAAAAAAATTATTTGAAAAAAAATAGGAGAGAGAAAGCGACGAATTTGTTAATAAATAAGGGTAAATCAGACCTTAATTATTGCCACATAAACCATTTGGCTATATCCCTAAAAATTGTCAAACATAGGCTAGATCCAAAATCACATGTTTAAAGTGGCCTAATTACTTACAAATCTCTAATTAAAATGAATGAAAAGACACACATAAATCATTTAAATGAACAAAATTAAAAATAAACGTATTTTTTTTATTATCTTAAAAAGAAAAAAAAAATTAAAATTCTATATTCTCTCATCTCATATCTTTCTTCGCCATGAGCATGAGCATGTTTATTTATATATACGATTTTTTTGGGGAAACTTCATGTTAATAACATTTTATTTATTATTAATTTTTAATTCTTTTAATGTTGTAGAAAATAAATAATTTTAAATTAAAAAATTAAATTAATTTCTTTTAACTCTTTAGTTATTGTTAATTTAATATATTTGCAATTTATTTAAAAATAAAGAGTATTCAAATTTTTTTTCAGTATTAAGATAAACGAAAATACGTTAAAGGGATAGAAAATTTAAGCAAATGATGGAGAAAAAGTTATTTTTAAATATTACAAAAATATGATGTTTATTTTTAAAATTTGCCAATGTAGATGATTTATATGCATCTTTCCATCCATTTTAACGGATAAATAATAACGGTAGAAGGATATTGTAACTTAGAATATTTTTTCCACAATTTAAAAAAATTGCTATTAAACTGCAACAATTAAAAAACATTGACTATTTTTTACCGTCAATAACTCTTAGAGTTTTTCTTAGAGTTTTTAGCGGCAAAAAATACTCACAATTTCCGATTTGATACACTTTAATTTAATACTCAATATTTGAAAGTTGCGGAAAAAATCCCTAATATTAAATAAAAGTGTCTCACTTCATCAATTAAAGTTATATTGGATAGTTAGGATTGATTTATGTTTCTAAATAGTTTACAAAATCATTTAAAACAAACTATAAATGTTGGGAAACGAGGGGGAGTATCGGACATGAACAATTGCTCTGACACCACTCGTCGGTGAAGCATGTAGGATATCAGATACGTATAATCGCTCTGATACCACTTGTTGGAGAAACACGAGCGATATCGGACACGAACAATCGCTGCAATACCACTTGTTGTAATTATGTGCTCACCTTGATAACCATATAAGTTGCGAAATAAATTAATTACACTAACAAGAGCTAATTAAATGTATGGTTATCTAACAAGATCTAGATTTACTTATTAATTAAATAATGAAAGCATTAAAACATGGCAAGCAAGCAATAAGAACAAAGAACAAGGTTCATAGAGAACTTACGGTCTGGGTTCACGAACACTTCAAGCTTTCTTAATCCGTCTTCAAACGCCTTGATCTCTTTCTTCAAGCTTTCAGATTATCGTACTCCTCTTGATGACACCGTAGTCTTCCGAAACGTAATATCCGGACGAATATAGAAAGACGGCATGGGATTTTATTTGATGTTTAATATTTAATTATGAGAGAATAAAGGAAATATCTTATTTCCTTTTAAAAGTTATTCTCTCATAATATTCATGAGAGAGAATAAGAACTGTGGGGGTATTAAAATTCAGTTATTTAATAATTATCTCGGATGGACTTTGGCCCGATCAAAGCCCAATATCCACTTGAAGATCGGCCATGGAATCAATTATTGGCCTAATACGATCTCAACTGTCGACCCGCGAAATCAACCTTGGGCTCAGTTCGATCTCATCAGATCGGCCCAAGTTCAATCACGTTTTCCAGCACAACCACGTCTTCCTAGCCAGAAGAATCGGTCAGTCAAAGAGTAGACCACGCCGTGAAGACCAGATCTAAGACAACTTAAACCCTGACGAGGAGTACGGATCGAAGGACGCGTGTCTTCAGCAAGGAAGTTCCATCTCGCCTATAAATAGAAGATGAGATGACAATTTTCGGACATGCAAGCTTCCAACCCCATTTCTCAATCGATTATATTTTGTATTCTTATATTTACAGTCTCGAGCTCGTCTTATTGAGTTCGTCACCTCGTCCATTTGTAAATCATTTCCCGGTCAATATAATTAATATTATTCTATTATTATAATTTTTATTTTTGTATTGTTTCTTATACGATGTCTTTCAAAAGTCATCGGAAACATAATATCTTAGCATTCATTTATTCTTGATTGTTGATCGATCCAAAAATCGACATCAACAATTTGGCGCCGTCTGTGAGAAAACTCAGAAAGACCAATCTCGAAATAAGCAGTTCGTAATTTTTTTTTTGTATCATGTCTTCCACTCCGACTCATTACTAATCCAGAGAGGAGATCTCTCTGGGGATCAGGGCAATCCTAGATATGCTGACCAAAAAATAGACGAGCAGGCTGAGACCAACCGTGCTCTTAGTGACCGGTTGAATACTCTCTCGACTCCTCAAAACACCCCGGATCCTCAGGCGGGATCCGGAGATATAACCGATTCGGAATCTGCTCGTCAAGCAGCTTCGGTTGCGCAAACGAGCCGGGCTCTCCCTCCCGGAGTCCGCTTGGATTTCTCTGGGATACAGGTCGCCCAAGGAACAGACCAGTCTCCCGGCACAAGTTTTCAGCTTGGGGGGGACTGCTAGCGAAGTCGCGGCAGAAGTCACGATCGACCCTTCCGGTCTCCCTCCGCCTCCCCTTGGGGGAACACCATCCGGGTCCTTCCCGACTAATGCGGGACCTCGCCCTTCGGTGAACTGTCAAACGTTCATCCCACATCGTTTTGGTGGAATGAATCTGACCCGTCATAGCCTGGTAGGTGCGACCGCGGTCACTCCAGCACATTCGGGACCTCGCCTCTTTCACGGGGGCGAACCCAGCATGACCGAGCTAGACCGATTCAAAGAATCAATAACGGCCGAACTGAGAGCTGTTCGCTCAGAATTTTATTCTGCAACTAGCTCGGCCCCCGAGATATATCGCCTCGTTGAAGAAACAAGGCGGACTCCTTTCGCCAGAAATATCACTGAAGTGCAGCTGGGAGATACCGGAAAGGTTCGCCTTCCACGGTATAGTGGCACTTCAAGTCCGAAAGCTTTTATCTTGTCCTTCAGAGTCGCAATGGGACGGGTTATGCTCGCAGAGAGAGAATTGGAGGCAGGATACTACCAACTATTCGCTGAAAGTTTGTCTGGGTCCGCTTTATAGTGGTTTTTCCAAACTCGAGCCGAACTCCATCGATAGTTTTGACAAATTATCGGCTGCATTCCTGAAACACTATTCGATGTTCGTGGAGGATGATCTAACCATAGCAGACTTGTGGGGAATCCAACAGAGAGAGAACGAATCCTTGAAGGATTTCATGATCCGTTACAAGGACGTACTCTCGAAAATCTCTAACGTGTGCCACGAATCTGCCATAACCTCTCTAAGGAACGGATTAAGGCACGACTCAAAGCTGAAACTAGAGATGACTGTTAATCGTCCCCTCACTTTAGAAGATGCGATTCATAAAGCCGCGAATTACGCAAAAGCCGAAGAGGAATTCGCTTCCTACGAAAGGCAACGCGTGGCTGAAAAGAAACCATCCTCTAATACTTGGGTAAGGCCTGCAAATGCTGGGGGCAACCCCCGCAGGATCAACCCCCACGACGCTACACCTCATGCCAGAAAGCAACACGCCCCTCCTAATTACATCAACGTCGGTGACGACATTAAGGAGGGAGGTTCCCAGGCAAAGAAATGGACACGGGACCCCAATGCGTATTGCAATTTCCACAAAGCTAACGGCCATGACACGGTTAACTGTGAAACCATGCGTAAGGCTCTAGCAGAAAAATATGCAAAAGGAGAACTAAAAGACGTTGATCTAGGACCCCCGCCAAAGAAGAAGGTCTTTAATAACAACAGAGGAAGAGGCAACCCCTCCCCCAAGAGAGCAAGACCCGATGAGGAAGGGGAACCAGATTCCCCACCGACTGTCGCAAAACACAAGGTTGACTTCATAATGGGCGGCTCAAAGTTTTGCAACGGAAAAGTTAACTCAATCAAAGCACATCAACGTCAGTTAAGTAACCAAACCACCAGAATCAGACTAGAACAAGATGTTCAAATCTCATTCTCCGAAAAAGAAGCGGTAGGGACAATCGAACCGCACGACGACGCACTCGTAATCACGATTGACGTGTCTAACTGCGAGGTCGCGAGAGTTCTAATTGATGGAGACAGCTCCGTAGATCTTATCTTCAAAGATACCCTAGCCAGAATGGGAATCAGCGAAGACGAGATTGAAAGGGAATAGACCCATTTGACAGGTTTCAATGGGTCAACTACTCCATCCTTAGGAACGATCAGGTTGCCCGTAAAAACACACGGAATCAACAAAATAGTAGAATTTCAAGTACTGGACTGTCTCTCCCCTTAAAACATTATCTTGGAAAGACCATGGATACATAGGATGAGGGCCGTCCCTTCAACCTTTCATCAATGCATTCGATTCCCTACGCCTGAGGGGATAAAAGAGATCCGAGGCAATCAGGCAACCTCCCGCAATTGCTATCTCACTAGCCACAAACATTGCGCTAAAACAATTAAAGAAGAACAATAGCAATTAATGAACGTGGAGTCGGACGAGAGCATCTCTACGCTAAAAGAACCCGACTCCCTTGATGCGCCGAGTACTGAGATGACATTCCAAATACAGCTCGATGGTTCCGATCCTTCCAAGTGTGTTGGAATCAGAACTAAGCTTAAATGTGGCATTAGGCGAGAGCTGATATGTTTCTTAAAACGAAACAAGTCCACCTCCGCCTGGTCAACCGAAGATATGCCAGGAATAAGCATCAACGTCATGTCTCACCAACTTAACGTCGATCCCGGTTTTAAACCCGTAAAACAAAAGAGACGAAAGCTCGGCCCCGACAGGGCACGGGTTGTCAACGACGAAGTCGAAAGACAGCTTAGTGCAGATTCAATCCGCGAAGTAAAATACCCAGATTGGCTGGCGAACACTGTCGTCGTGAAGAAAAAGAATGGGAAATGGCGGGTATGCATTGATTTCACCGATCTAAATAAAGCATGCCCCAAAGACAGCTTCCCGCTGCCCCATATCGACCAGCTAGTCGAAGCAACTGCGGGGCATGAAATCTTGTCGTTCATGGACGCATTCTCAGGATATAACCAAATCTTGATGCATCCAGACGACCAAGAAAAATAGCTTTCATCACCGACCGAGGCACGTATTGCTACAAGGTCATGCCATTCGGACTAAAAAACGCTGGCGCGATCTATCAAAGGTTAGTCAACGAAATGTTCAAAGAAAAGATTGGGAAAATGATGGAAGTATATATCGACGACATGCTCGTAAAATCCCTAAGGGAGAACGACCATATATGACATTTGTAGGAATGTTTCGAGGTACTGAATAAGTATCAAATGAAACTCAATCCCACTAAATGTTCATTCGGAGTCTCATCCGGTAAGTTCCTTGGGTATTTAGTTACCCAACGAGGAATTGAGGCTAACCCAGATCAGCTATACGCCATGCGAGAAATGCCTTCACCCCGTAATAGGCGTGAAGTTCAAAGGTTGACGGGACGCATCGCTGCTCTCAACCGCTTCATCTCTCGGTCTACAGATAAATGTCTTCCTTTCTACCGGCTCCTTAAAGGAAACAAGAAGCTCGAATGGGATGACAAATGCAAAGAGGCGTTTAAAAAATTGAAAGAGTATTTATCGACACCCCCAATCCTAGCGAAACCCATTGCAGGGGAGCCACTCTATCTCTTCGTCGCAGTGTCTGAAGCGGTAGTTAGTGGAGTACTCGTTAGAGAAGAGCAAGGGGACCAACGACCAATATTTTATACAAGCAAGTCGTTAGTCGATGTTGAAACTCGATATCCTATTATGGAGAAGCAGGCATTGGCCGTCGTTTCCGCTGTGCGAAAACTTCGGCCATACTTCCAATCTCACACCATAATAGTAATGACATCACATCCGCTCAGAAGTTTCCTACATAGCCCCAATCAATCAGGAAGATTAACTAAGTGGGCCGTCGAACTGAGCGAATACGAAATTGAGTACCGAGTGAAGACATCCGCAAAATCACAAGTTTTAGCAAACTTCATCATCGAGCTCCCGAGGGAAAGCCCCATCGCGACCGAGGTTGAAGGCACCTGGACACTTAAAGTGGACGGGGCATCGTCAAAGCAAGGGGCATGAGTGGGAATACACCTGACATCCCTTCACGGTGAGACTATAGAACAATCGTTCAGACTCGAATTTGTCGCATCAAACAACGAAGACGAATACGAAGCACTAATCGCCGGACTTAGGTTGGCTACTGCAGTTGGATCAAAGAAAGTGGAAGCTTTCTGTGATTCTCAACTCGTGGCAAACCAATACTCCGGAGAATACGAGGCTAGGGATGAACGAATGGAAGCTTACCTAAAAGTCGTAAAAGATCTCACGAAACAATTCGAAGAATTCTCCCTAACAAGGATTCCTCGAGGTGAAAATACTTCGGCCGATGCATTGGCCGCCTTGGCATCTACTTCTGATCCGGACCTCAAAAGAATCATCCCAGTCGAGACAATCAAACAACCTTCCATTGCCACGAACACTACCGCAGTCATAACAATAGAACAAGGGATTGGAGAGATGAAAAATTACATTACATCATGACGGGCACAGTCCCATCCGATAAGACGGCAAAACGCAAACTTATGCTGAGAAGCGCGAGGTTTTGCGTCATAGATGGAAACCTATTCAAGAAAAGCTTCGCAGGACCCTACCTCAAGTGCGTCGGAATTGATCTAGGGTTTAAGAAAAATTTTAACGCTTCGATAAGCGGCGGAATTTCAAAAATTTTCTTTTGATAAGTAAAACGTTTTTACTAACCTAGACAAAGAGCAAGCACATGTATATAAAAACTAATATGAGCATTAAAGATTACTAACCTTTTAGTAGCTTGAACGTTGAGAAGCTTGTGGAAAAGGTTGCAACGTTCGTCTCCCCTCGCAGGACGTCTCTCTTCCTTCCTCGGCAACTCGAGCAACCACGAAAGTTTCTATCACTAAATCACTCGAGAGAAAAAGGAATTAGTGTGTGGGCACTTTTAAACACTACGACTTAAGAACAAGTCTTAAATTCGAAGAGCTAAAACACTAGGTCAAATGAGGACCTAGGTGCCAAAACCAAAAACGAAATTGAATAGAAAGAGAAAGAGAGGAGTCGGCCAAGTCTAGAGAGAGAAGCTCTCTAATCTCTAAAACTTGGATGAATGAAATGTGAGGAAATGAGGCTCCTATTTATAGGAGAGGTCTCACCTTCAATAAGGTAGTTTCCTCTTCTATAGAATATCACATATTCATGAGCACAATATCCCTCCTTTCCCACTTGAGACACAAGGCCAAACAAGCCTTCTAGAAGCCTTGATTTGTTTCCTATTTTGTTCCTTCTCTAGGTTGGCCGATTTCCCTAATGCATCCACATGCAAATTTGTTTCCTCTTTTTCTTTTGGTAAGTATCTTGATACATTTATGCACAAAATATTCTCTCTTTCTCTTGGGTAGTAGGCGCACATATGGTTTCTAAAAGCTCCTTTATTTGTTCATGACAACATGAAAATGGCCCATTAAGAATTTTCAATAAAATTCTTATAAAATTAAATTAATCCTCAAGGCCCAATGAGACTAATATTGGCCGAGTGATACATGTCATTAAATGACCTTGTCAAAAAATTTATCGACATTCATTTCATCCTATGTCTCAAAAGACAAAAATACCCTTTTGACAATTTTCGTAAAACTTGTCTCGTTCTTGTTTTGACTTAGCTTCTAGTTTAACTATTCCTACTCGATGTGATTCGTGACAGACCTCATGGATCCAAATGAACAAAGCTTGAGCTAAATACTTGAACTCAAAAGTTCACAAACCTTTTCCAAGTTTAGCTTAATGTCAACTGACTCCACTAAAGAGTTGACACTGAAAATCTCTCGGTTCAAATGAATTTATTTTCTACTCAAGAATTCAACCAAATTATGATGAGCGGATCCACTGAATATTATCTATGTTTACCCTTCATGAATATCATCAGCTAGTCGGAATTTTTGAAATTACCATTTTACCCTTCTAGCTGTTATTTCCTCAACTCCTTTGTCGCTTGTGAATAAGTTAGAAACAATGTATTGACGAGGAGCTAACAAGTCACATTGTTTCATCCAAAAGAGTCAAGACTCAATTTGGACACTGGCCAGTTCATTTATTCACACTCCAAGGAACAAAGCATGAGGTGATATACATTGCATTTCAGGAATCTTGTACATGAATTCCATATCTATGAGAACTTCACAAAGTTACTCATGACATCTTCACAACTTAGTACTTCACCAATAGGCCCTGTTTGGAATCACATAGTGAGTCCGGACTCTGAATTTCTCAAATGAGAATACGTAAGTTGTGAAATGGCATGTCTCATTTCAAGATTAAGGTAAGCATGATGCAATTCATACGTAGTGACTTCGAGACATAAGAGGTTAAATGGTTTGTTCTTATATTGTCTCGAGAAGTGCACTGGTCAATTCAGTACCTTCGGAAGATACCTAGAAGAACTATAGAGTCTTCAACTCTCAATGCCCCATAACCAAACATCATAGATTCTCCTAACAATTGTATTGAGGTCAATAGTCCTTTGACCCTTAGACTGCGAATATATCGTTTTAAGCAAACTACGAAGAGTTTGTTCATGCAAATCTACATTTGTCTCTTCGTAAGTTGTTAAGTTTGTTTATGGACTAAAGACTAATTTTTTATCATAAAGCTTCAAACAGACAAGGAAGAATGAATGAATGTTTCAACTTGTTATTAATGAATAAACAATTACAAGCAAGAGTCTTCGTGAGACTTTATTACATCAAATGTACAAATAAAGACTACAACTCTTCTTGTGGGCACCATTGACAACAACGACGTCTCAGGCGAGAACCGACATCTCACAGCGTCATCGGAGGTCGCACCCGTAAAAGTCGACCTCGTCCGAAAATCTTTTTAGATCTCTGACGATCTAAAAGACTTAGCGAATCATCTGAAATCTTTAAGGGAAACGTTTTAGGCCGAGAACGGGCGACCTAAAAGACTTAATAGATTATGCAAATCCGAGCTATCTCAGGGGTAAACGAAATAATATTTCGAACATATTCGGATCGGTCAGACGAACTGAATAAAAAGACAGAAAATAAGCGTATGTGCATGCAAAAGAAAATTTGACGAGCTAAAAGACTTAACACATCCTAAAATATAAAATTGCGTTGAACATAATAAGAAAAATAATTCAAAAATATAGAACAGAGGTACCGAAGCCCCCTATAATTGTATCAAAAGCAATAAAAACTTCGCCCAAAACACGCGGGCCCCAGAAACAAAATAAACATTTTTATTGAAAATTAAAGAAATGACGGCTGGAGAAGACTTAAGCTTGGTCACGAGGTTCGACTTCAACGTCTCTACACTCTGGAGTGGGCGTGAATGCCGCCACCTCTTCGTTCCCCTCCGGGATGGAGTTGAGAACCTCGTCAGTGCGATCGAGCATCGAACCATGCTCATTGATGGCGGCGGCCTCGACTTCGGTCGCAGAGCCGTCAGCGGGAGATCGGTCCGAGTAGGGGGTGAACGGAATGTCTTCGACCTCAGGAATGGCGACGGCCGCGTAGTCGGCCTCATACTGGGCGATGTCATCCTTAGTATCTTTCATTTCGGCCGCCCAATCTGAGATCTCGCCCTTTAAGACCTCCGAGATCAGCTATTTGTTCCCCCGGCATTGCTCGAGTTTCTTTAGGATGAGGATGGCCTCATCCATCTTCTCCTTTTGCGCGCGATGCTTAAGTATCTGCTCTCGATACTTAAGAGAAGTCGCCTTCTTTGCCACATGAACAGCCCGATCCCGCTCCGCCTTCGCCACCCTCTTCGATCGAGCGAGCTCCTCGAGAGCGTCCTTCAGCTCTTTGTCCCGAGCCGCCAGATCGACCGCCAACCTCTTGCTCTCCGTTTCGAAGTCATTGGAACGGGCCGCCCATCCCTTGATCTTCTCCTTCTTATCATCGACGTCGACGGATAGGAATTGAACTTTGCCACGAAGGCGTTCAATCTTACCATTCGACCTCTCCAAGAGAGCATCCTTGGCCAGAAGGTCGTCCTGAAGGGTGGCAATCTTGTCATTCATTCCCTTGAGCTCGGCTTGAAGAGACTCCGTTCTCTTTTGAACCTCGGCGAGCTTTTCCTGCTCGACCTTAGAATTGTGAAGACGCTTTTCGTAGCGAAAAACACCTCGGTTCAGTTGGGTGGACAGCTGAAATTAACCAAGTTCTCCCATTAGTTCGACCGCAACAAGATCCGTAAAAATTAATTATTTCTCAAAGTATAACAGATCGGTTATATACAAGAGATAAAAATAAAAAGACTTACCCCGGTTATGGCCGAAGCCATCATCCTGTACCAATCCGCCTCGGCGAGCTCAGGGACCTTCGGAAGCCCCATGCCGGAACAAGTCAATTGACGAAGAAACCCCGCCGAAGAGTAGATATCGTCGCACAGCATATGATCCTGCGCGTAGTGAAAATTGACGTTATGCTTCTTCTTCCGGGATGCAGACGGGGCGGAATCAGCTCGGCCTCTGGATTTCTACTTCGAGGAAGACCTGCTTCCTTCCGCTGCAGCCGTACCCTTGTCCGCCCGAGTCGCCGCGGTCGCGGGGGCCTCAGGGGCGGGCTCTTCTTCGTCCCTGCAGCGAGGTCAGGAATCAGATCTTTCTTTTTCTTCTTCCTCCTTTCTTCGGGAGCTCCGCCCTCGGGAACCCGATTCACTGGCATCTTCCTCTTCTTGGGCGCCCCCACGGTCCCGGCCCTTTCGGGGGCTTGATCCTCTTCGGCCCCTTCGGGGATGTCTTCTTCGGTCCCGGGGTCTCGAGCTTCCTCGGCCTCGGGAACCTCAGCTTCTTAGACGTCCACTGGGGCAATCTCAGTCGTCTCAAGTACCTCGTCAGAAGGCACCAAAACGACCGGGATCTCGGACATCAGACGAACCCTTGTCACTTTGACCTCGGGATCGGTGACAGGAACAGCCGGGGTTGGGGTCGAAGTCGAAGCAGCGCCCCCTTCTTCTGTTTCCTCGCTTTGCGAACACTGATCGGGGTACTCATATTATCCCATACGTCTATAAAAAAAATAGATCCGATTAATAATGATTATGATTACTATTTAATCGAAATGGCACACGCACAATTGACCAGGGGAAAGAGGGCAAAAACAAATTTGTCGAACTAACCTTCTTCAAAGTTTTCTAAAAGAGTTGGTGGGTGAGGCCAAAGCTTGGCCGAAATGAACCTGCAGGAAGTAAAGTTCAGCCACTCTACTTCGCCCTCCTGCAATATCGAGAGCTTCTCGGCAAACTCTGCTCCCTGAGATGGCGCCTTTATTTTCTCTAAAAAACAGAACAGATAAGTGTTAGTTTATCTCACCCACCTACAAAACATAAAAAAAAAAAAAAAAAAAAATAATAATAATATAGAATAAATTAAATTTCGTGCATACTCGGCAAGCTCGCCCACTTTGAGGGGAAAGAACGAGCTCGATTCCCGAGCGAATGCTCGTTTACAACGAAGTAAAAGTATCGCCTTCCCAAAAATTTATCTTTCGAAGGCAGGCCCGAGATCACTCACTTGCCTGTAGCCCTCGAAAGATAGAAACACTTCGGATCGTGTTTCGAGTTCGCCTTAACTACACAAAGACGGACTAAATCCATCAATGAGAGTTCGATTTTTTCCTCATGGGCTACAACAATCAGACCCATCACCATCCTGACAAAGTTCGGACACATATGGGGTAAGGTTAACCCTAGGGTCTGGACAAAGTCGAATAAGAGAGGGTGAATAGGAAATCTTAGCCCACACTTCTCTAGCCAGATCTCATATATACAACAGAAACCCTCCACGACGGTGTCGGCGGTGGCCCCAGGAGGAGGAAGAAGAATTTTTATCTCTGGGGGAATCTGATATTTTTCGCGGATTCTCCTAAGATCGGTCGAGGTCACGGCAGAAGGTAATAATATGTCTTCGTTTCCTAAAGGTTGAGATCCTGATGGACGAAGTCCTGAGCTCGATATTTTAAAATTAAGGTTTCTAGAGGCGAAGTGTTTAAAGATATGAACTTCCCAGAGTTCGTTGGTCGAACTGAGAATAAGAAATGGTCGAGGTAGAGAGAGAATTTAATGGATAGAAAGAGAAATTCAAAAGAGAAAGTTACCTTTTAACCGCGGACGATGAGAATATAAGTGGGAAGAAGTGACTCTTCGGCACGCTTATTTATATATTTCCTTATTAACTAAAATCCTGAAAAAATCTAATGATTTCAGAAACAAATCAAATCAAAGATACTTCCTTGATATCTGCAAAGATATCAACAGACTCCCCGACTTTTCGACTTCGACCTACGAAGTACAGTCATGTCACGCCACGTATGAAGGTGACGCGTTCTCACGCGATGCCACGTGGCCCCGAATATTTGATTTCCCTCCTTTTGTTAATTCGAGGCAGTTCGAATTCTCCGCGAAAAATATTTTAAAAATATTCGAGATATTTTAAAAATATTTGGGGGCTAATTGTGGGGGTATTAAAATTCAGTTATTTAATAATTATCTCGGATGGACTTTGGCCCGACCAAAGCCCAATATCCACTTGAAGATCGGCCCATGGAATAAATTATGGGCCTAATACGATCACAACTGTCAACCCGCGAAATCAACCTTGGGCTCAGTTCGATCTCGTCAGATCGGCCCAAGTTCAATCACGTTTTCCAGCACGACCACGTCTTCTTGGCCAGAAGAATCGGTCAGTCAAAGAGTAAACCACGCCGTGAAGACCGGATCTGAGACGACTTAAGCCCTGACGAGGAGTACGGATCGAAGGACGCGTGTCTTCAGCAAGGAAGTTCCATCTCACCTATAAATAGAAGATGAGATGGCAATTTTCGGACACGCAAGCTTCCAACCCCACTTCTCAATCGATTATATTTTGTATTGTTATATTTACAGTCTTGAGCTCGTCTTATTGAGTTCGTCACCTCGTCCGTTTGTAAATCATTTCCCGGTCAATATAATTAATACTCTTCTATTATTATAATTTTTATTTTTGTATTGTTTCTTATACGACGTCTTTCAAAACACATCTGAAACATAATATCTTAGCATTCATTTATTCTTGATTGTTGATCAATCCAAAAATCGACATCAACAAGAATAATATCTTATTTCCTTTTAAATATTATTCTCTCTAAATATTCATGGGAGAGAATAAATGACAATATCTTATTTCCTTTTAAATATTTTTCTCTCTCTTTTATTTATACAACTAAGGAAAAAATATTGGTAACTACCAATATTGACATGGACGAAATTGACACACGGCAAAGAGGGAGGGGGTGACACAATCTATGTGTCCAATACCCTAAAAAATTCGTCCACCCCATTTAGTGCAAGACCCAATTGGTTAAAGCCCAATTAATTATTTATTTACTTGGTCCAACAATAAATAAATAAGTATTTGATTAACTATTTACCTGATCAAAGAATAAATAATTAATGGATCAATTGATTATTTACTTGATCAAACAATAAATAAACAATTCTACTATAAATACTTTACTAATTCAGCAAATACCCGTTTTATGAATTTAATGCTATCAATCACAATTACATCTTGTGAGATCTATAATAATGAAACACATTATTATTATAGGTTCTTTATTCGTCTTATCGAAGTCGAATCGGCGACTATGGACCTAATAATAGAAGCGTAACAAATCCGATGAAAAGATAAAAAAATCCTTTCTCTTTTCCACATCGATTTGTCTAATTTTGGTCAAACTACACCTAGGTACGTCAAGACTGAACTCTCCTTTATACTAGAATTATATATTCATCGTGACGAGTGTCCACTGATCTAGTCAGTACGTGATCCTCCAGGCTCAACCTGTATCGAGAAAGGTCAATTAATCCGTTATACCTTTCTTGATAAATATATACCCTAAGCACTGTTGTTTCCCCAGCGAAAGATTATTCTGAACGTACATACTTCGGAAGTGTTAGCAATCTATCGATTCTGGAATCAACCCTTAAGTGAGTGACACCTTCTTTCAGGATGGTTGGATTTCATATCTGTCAACCACTTCCCACTCAAATCATGCTCCGAAACTCTCAAGACATCAGCTGTGATTAACATGATAGTAGCTGTTGAACCGATTTCTCGTTTCAACAATCTATACGAATGCTATTGAAAGTTGAATATTCGTATGTTTATTTTAAGAGGGAAGGGTCTCAGAATCCGATTATGAAGAAGAGACCGAAATTTGAAGACGCTAAGATATAAATAAATAGATATTAATACGAGCGAAAGAAAGATTTCTTAATTGGATTGTAAGCATGAACGAAACAAATAAATAGGAAAAGAACATGAAACAAATGAACCGAAGGCAAAAAATAAGGAAAAATACGAAATTGTATAAGTTTCTTTTATCATTAGAAAAATCCGTGCCCATAAAATGGAAAGTGATCGAATTTTATAGCTAGCTCATTGGTCATCTCCTTCTCTCGGCTTGCTCCACGTGTACGACAGGATACAGTCTCTATCTCGCCGGTCTCGGGACTCATTCTATTCTTTATTCGGCTTTACCGTTTCCTCGAAGAAGTGGCTGGTATACGTTATTTTGGCGGGCTCATCTGTTAGAGACTTAAGGCTTATGGGCCTCGGACTCCGAACTGGGCCTTACTGCTCCCTTGCTGGGAAGAGGCCATCACCGCGCTGGGCCGAACTAGCGATGATCTTGAGCTCTTTGGGCCAAACTGGCTTTGGGCCTAGTTGGTCCAACTCGCCTGAGGGAAGGGGGCGATATCCACTCCCACAATCAGTCCCCTAATATCTTTTATATTATAAGATAGTATAATATAAAATATACTTTTAGTCGAACCGAGATTTCTCTCAATTTGGTTAGAATCTGAAGAAATACTCGAGTATTTCTACTTTTTGGTTACCTCGGGGCAAACGTTCAGGACACGTGTAGCCGGCCGCGCGTTTCGAGAACCCAAATATTTCCATAATCATCGCGATTCTCTCGGGAATCCCAACTGTTGATTTGACGCTTAAATAGAGACCCCGACCCTTCAATTTTTTCATTAATATCAACCCATTCCCCGCTCCAAGGTAAAGTCGCGATTTTCTTTCCTTCTTCTTCTTTCTTCTCTCTTCTGAAGTTTCCGGTTTTTGCCATCTCTTTTGCGCCAAAACCTTGAATTTTCCCCCTTTCTTTGTTGTATTAGTGAACTTATAGGATCTTGAGCTTAGTCGACCCTTATCCTGGGTTTTATCCTTCACTTTTCCCTTTCCTCTTTGCGCGAAACCAGAGTCTCTTTCTGTAAAAAAATATCAACATCTGACAAAAAGAGCGAGGATCCCAACAGCGAGTTGTCGTTGCCGTCGACCTTGACAAAACGAGATCTCGTCGACATGTGGGAGCGTTACAACTTCCCTGATGGGTTGAAGGTGAAGGTGGGAGGCCAGTCCACCGATTGAGTCATTGCCAGGTACGTTTGTGCGTACCAGGTGTTTTTCGAAGAGTGCGGGCTGCACTTCATCATTCCCAGACTTCTTATCGAGTTTTGTGACCGTCTGGGCCTGCAGTTCGCCCAAATGTGTCCGAACTTCGTGCGCCAAGTAATGGCGCTGTTGCTGTTGTCTAGGGAGGTCAGAGTTTCCTTGGACATTAACGACCTCGACCGCTTGCTAGTCGCGAAGTGCAACTCGAAGCATCATCCGATGTGCTTCTATTTGGCGAACCGACCTCGCCAGGGGTCGTTACCGACCTCCCTGGCAAGGATAAGAACTTGGGCTCGAAATATTTCTATTTCGAGATCAGCGATAAGAAGTTGAGGTGGTGAAGAACTGCCCGATATCAGCGATAAGACCGTCGGGTTGTGAAGGTGAAGCTTGGTGATGATGTTGATGATGGCCGAATTATTTTTTTTTTATTTGTCTGGTGATGGTTTCTCGCGCGGGACAGGGAAGAAGAAGGAACGGAAGAAAGAAAAAGAAGAAAGAAAGAATGGAGAGAAGGAAGAGAAATCCACGTGGCGAGTCCCTCTTGAGCCACGTATGGACATGTGGCCCACGTCCTGAGGGCCACGTATCTCTTAAAACAACCCCTCTTTCACAATTTTCTTTCAATCACATCCCTTAAACGTTTCACACAATTCCTTTTAAAATCAAAACGCATAATCCAACATGGACTAGCCTCTCAAGAGCTAGTCAAACGAGACTTAAGCACAAAATGCTAGTTCTCTTGTTACACACACAAAGCAACCACTCACGTGGTTGACAAGCAAACGTCTACGCAGCTGGGTCGTCCGAAGGCTCAGCGGGATCCTTCTTGGAATCTCTCTCGTCACAGTCAAGCTTCTCGTCATCATGCGGAACGACCACCGAAAAAGCAATCATCGGGGGTAAGGTACTCATATACCACATCGCGTCACGACGAGGAACTCAGTCTGCATTCGCAAGACAGCGAACGAGGGACAATCAGATTACAGCGTCAGATATTGGAGCTCTGGACACAGCTCCCAATACTCGATACCTCGCTGGAATCTATCCTCGAGCACATCGGACACCGGTCCACAATTTCTTGGACAAGTCGGTCTCCATATCGGACAACCGATTCAATCCCGAGCTGGTAGAATCCGTAAGCTTGCTTTTCCCACTCGTCCTTCTCTCCTGGCCCCGAATGTATATAGTATCACCATTTGGAACATTTTACAATCTCGGCTGATAATGCCGTCAGCAGTGAAACGAGTCCATCGACTCATCGTCGGCCAATAAGGAGGGGTCATCGCGATATTCGTACATGAGCAGTGAAACGTCGAGATGACACTCATCTACTTACAAGTCAGACCAATCCACCGGCCCCTAAGTGATGGTGCCTCTCACGACACTGAACGTACTTGCGGTCAAAGGAATTAACGTGATCGCATCGCGGTATAGACGAATCTCATCGGGGAGGAGAGATCTATCTCCTAGCAACTCAACCTACGTCATGTCGAACCTATCTCTAGACAGGTCGACTCTAAGCACAACACTAACACATGGCATAATCGCGACCTATACCGAGAACACGTATCCCAAGTCTACAGAAACGGCTAAACCTGGGGCTCTGATACCACAAAATCTGTCACGACCCGCGAGCGACAACTCGCTCATGAGCCGCGACCGATCGACTCCAATATCATACATAGCAAACAATAGATCATAATACTTTTAAATATTAAAATAGTTTGCGAAAATTCGGGGAAATTTTTCGCTTTTATAACTTAGAGTCTTATAGCGACTCCTATACAAATATGTTTCGGAACGTTTTATCAGAAGATAACCCCCGATTAAGAAACCCCATAGCCCATAGGGCAAGGCAATACGCGCTCGGTCTCGGTCTTCAATCTCGTTTCCCGCTTACCAACTTTTCCCCTATCTACATTACCAAGGGTCATAAAACTATGAGTCGATTGACTCAGTAAGTGGGAGTCTATCTATAAAGTAAAATGACTAATGCCATGTGACGTGCAAACAAACACATAAGAATGCTGAATGATCGCTAGATGCAGCTAGAACATAACATTAGAGCATGACTGATGTGTGACGTCACACTCTATCTACATACTTGCCAACCCGCAAGGTTATACACTACTCACTGCTATTTCCTCCGGTCCAACCAGAGACCAGCTTTAGACCTCGAGCAGCAGTCATCAGCTGACCTAAGTTTTAACATTTGTCTGGGATCCACTAGTGGTACCATGTTCATTTGACGTCGGCCCATGTGTGCCATATTGCCATGACAATGAGTTCACTCGAGGCGGCTGCTCATTTCTGAATGGGCTCACTCTAGGCGACTGCCCATTACCATCGGGTTTGTTGGAATTGATCTAGGGTTTAAGAAAAAAGTTTAACGCTTCGTTAAGCGGCGGAATTTTAAAAATTTTCATTTTCAACTAAAACAGTTTTTACTAACCTAGACAAAGTGTAAGCACATGTAAATTAAACTAATATGAGCATGATAAATTTACTAACCTCTTTAGAAGCTTGAACGTTGATGAGCCTTCGGAAGGTTGAAAACGTTCGTCTCCTCGCAGCACGTCTCTCTTTCTTTCCTCGGCAACTCGAGCAACCACGAAAGTTTCGATCACTAAATCATTCGAAATAAAAGGAATTAGTGTGTGGGAACTTTTAAACACTACGACTTAAGAACGAGTCTTGAAGTCGCAGAGCTAAACTCTAGGTCAAATGAGGACCTAGGTGCCAAAACAATAAAACGAAATTGACTAGAGAGAGAGAGGAGAGGGGCGGCCAAGTCTAGAGAGAGAAGCTCTCAATCTCTAAAACTTTGGATGAATGAAATGTGTGGAATGAGGCTCCTATTTATAGGAGAGGTCTCACCTTCAATAAGGTAGTTTCCTCTTCTATAGAATATCACATATTCATGAGCTAATTTCCCTATTCCCTTCATGAGGTGCACGGCCAAGACATATCAAGTAAGTCCTTGGATTTGTTTCCTCTTTTGTTTGCTTCTCCCTTGACTCATTTGGGCGCCCACCTTGTTTCCTCTTTTTCTTTTGGCAAGTATCTTGATACATTTATACACAGAATAATCTCTCTTTCTCTTGGGTATTTGGGCGCCTATAGCCTTCTAGCAAAGGCTTCTAGAAGCTTTTCCATTTGTTCATGACAACATGAAAAAGGCCCATTAAGAATTTTCATTAAAATTCTTATGAAATGAAATTAATCCACAAGGCCCAATTGAACTAACTTGGCCGAGTGATATCAAGTCATCAAATGACATTGTCAAAAAATTTATTAACATTTTCGATGTGATTCGTGATTCGTGATGAGTGAGGTCGGGTTGTGAAGGTGAAGCTCGGTGATGATGTTGATGATGGCCGAATTATTTTTTTTTATTTGTCTGGTGATGGTTTCTCGCGCGGGACATGGAAGAAGAAGGAACGGAAGAAAGAAAAAGAAGAAAGAAAGAATGGAGAGAAGGAAGAGAAATCCACGTAGCGAGTCCCTCTTGAGCCACGTATGGACATGTGGCCCACGTCCTGAGGGCCACGTATCTCTCAAAACAACCCCCCTTTCACAATTTTTTTTCAATCACATCCCTTAAACGTTGCACACAAGTCCTTTTAAAATAAAAACCCACAATCCTGTCCTTAATTAATTAAAAATAATCTTGAAAAATAACCGAGAAAATTATTATTATTTCCCGTTATCTTGAATATATTTAAGGGATTCCGGAATTTATTTTTACTCTCGAGATTTTTAAATCTCCGAGTATGTTCTGAATAATAATATTGAATTACTCGAATATTCTCATTCCGAAATTTCATCGACCTTAAATATTATCATTTTCCAAGATATTTAAAATTTAAGGACGTCTCATATGCAACAAGAATTTGAAATAAAACCCGTCCATTTTATTCCAATTCACAAGTCGAGCGTTTACAAAAGTTTATACATTACAATTTCGGAAAGGATACATTTAGATTCGTCCTTTCCTCATATCTTAAGTAGACCCGGAAACACTTTTGAAGAGTACGCCGTCGATTAGGGAGAATCTTGCGCTTCGACTGACGAGTTTTCGGCGCAACTGTTTGTCCGTTGGGGTGTGACCTTCGGAAATATACTTGATTATATCTACTCTCCAGTCCCCCTCTTCTATTATTACCATTATACTTGTGTTCTTGGTAGTGATAGAAGATTTCTTAATTACTTCGGCCGGTATGATGTGGCTCAACGCGGGGTCTGAGGTCGAGGCTAGCGCGGCTAGGGCGTCGGCAGTAGTATTCTCCCCTCTAGGGATGCGGGTCAATTCGAATTTATCGAATTGGTCTATCATCCCTTTAACTATTTGTACGTATGCTTCCATACGTTCGTCTCTTATTTTGAATTCTCCCTAAATTGGTTCGCGACGAGTTGCGAATCGCAAAAAGCGGGTATGGATTTTGCTCCTACAGCCTTTGCTAGACGCAATCCTGCGATTAGCGCCTCGTACTCAGCTTCGTTATTCGAGGTGGTGAAGTCCATACGGGGGGATTGCTCGATCACTTCCCTGTGGGGCGATATCAAATCTATCCCAACTCCAGCCCCTTGTTTTGTTGATGAACCATCGACTTCGAGGGTCCATACTTCGACGTTCGTCGTGGTTTCACTTTCGTTCGCGGGGAGTTCGATGAGAAAATCGGCCAGAACTTGCGATTTCGTAGAAGTGTTCTAATACTGTATTCTATATCTTACTCGCTTAACCCGACAGACCATTTGGTTAATCTTCCCGATTGGTTACGGCTGTGCAGAAACAAACGTAGGGGTTGAGTTGTCATTACCACTATCGAGTGGGATTGAAAGTATGGGTGAAGTTCTCGGGCTGCCGTGACGACGGCTAGAGCCAGTTTTTCCATTGCTGGATATCGCGTCTCGGCATCAACGAGTGATCTACTAATGTAGAAGATTGGTTTTTGGTCTCTGCGCTCCTCTCTGACGAGTACCACGCTCACCGCGGCAGGTGATACGGCGAGGTACAAGTAGAGAGGCTCTCCCTCTTCGGGTTTGGCCAGGACCGGCGGTTCGGCTAAGTATTGCTTCAGCTGTTTAAAAGCGTCCTCGCACTTTTCGGTCCACTCGAATTTCTTGTTCCCTTTCTAACAGTTTGTAAAAAGGCAAACATTTGTCGGTTGATCGATATATAAATCGGCTAAGGGCCGCGATGCGTCCCGTTAGCCTCTGAATCTCTCTTTTGTTCCTAGGGGAGGGCAATTCTCGGAGCGCTTGTATTTGATCCGGATTTGCCTCTATCCCTCTTTGAGTTACCATGTACCCAAGGAATTTATGGAGGATACCCCAAAGGTACACTTGGATGGGTTTAATTTCATTTGGTACTTGTTCAGAATTCCGAAGCATTCTTCCAAATCCGAGACGTGATTCGATTCTCGCATGGACTTTACCAACATATCGTCGATATATACTTCCACTATTTCTCCTATCTTTTCGGCGAACATCTCGTTCACGAGTCGTTGGTATGTGGCTCCTGCGTTCTTGAGCCCGAATGGCATTACCTTATAACAGTAAATGTCTTTATCGATAGTGAAAGCGGTTTTTTCTTGATCATTTGTATGCATGAGGATTTTATTGTATCCTTAAAATGCATCCATGAATGATAAGATCTTGTGACCAGCCGTGGCTTCAACTAAGCGTTCGATGTGGGGTAGCGGGAAGTTGTCTTTCAGACAAGCTTTATTAAGATCGGTGTAGTCGACGCATACACGCCACTTACCGTTCTTCTTCTTGACTACGACGGTATTGGCTAGCCAATCGGGATATTTCACTTCTCGTATCAACCCAGCTTTCAACAGCCATTCCACCTCTTCGTTGATTACTTTGGCTCTTTCGGGGCCAAGTTTTCTTCGTTTCTGTTTCACGGGTTTATAGCTTGGATGCACGTTGAGTTGGTGTGAGGCAAGCCCGATATCGATACCTGGCATGTCCTCGGTTGTCCATGCGAAATTTTTCTTGTTTTTCTTCAGGAAAGCAATCAGCTCTCGGCGTATGCTTCCCTTTAATTCGGCTCATGTGCTCACGCATCATTCGGGATCGGTTCCATCGATTTGAACCTGTGTTATCAATTCTACGCTTGGTTCATCCTTATCTCCTAGTTTTTCCTTTGGGGATGGATAGGTGGTTCTGCTCTCGATGGTCATTAATTTCTATTGGCCCTCGTTGGTTTCGTTGTCGGAAGGACCTTCAGAGTTTCTCTCTTCTGGTTTGAGTTTCTCCACGATCCTTTTGTGGTTATTCATATAGCAAATTCGGGATGCCTCTTGGCTTCCCCTGATTTCTTGTACCCCGTTGGGAGTCGGGAAACGTACGCGTAGGTGGTAGGTTGAAGGCACTGCTCTCATTTCGTGCATCCAAGGTCTCCTGAGGATGGCGTTGAACGGGGAGGGGCAATCGAGTACGATAAATTTGAACATCCGGTTCACGTCTCCGGCCCGTACGGGAAGTTCAATGACTCTTGGAGAAGGGGTCGTTTCACCATTGAACCCGGATAGTAGGTTGGGTTTGTGTTCGATTTCAGCCTCTTCGATGTTTATCCTATCCAAAGTGGCTTTGAATATGACGTCCACATTGCTTCTGCCATCGACTAGCATCCTAGCTACTACACAGTTGCCCACTTCGAGTTCAATGATCAAAGCGTCGTCGTGGGGCCCGTATAACCTTTTAATGTCATCTTCGTTAAACGGGATCGTGGTATCTACTACCTCTTGAGGTCTTGAAGACCTTGGTGCACCTTTAAGTTGGCGCTGGTGTGCCTTAATTGAATTCACGCTATTTCTGCAAAACTTGGAACCTCCCATAATATAGTCGATTCGGGGTTTTGCTTGGGGTGCGTTGTTATCCTCCTCCCTTGCCCTTCCCCTCTTTGGGGAGGGATTTCCTTGGGATCTAGTGTTATGAAATTCTTTTTTCTGGGGTGGTGGACCCAGATCGACATTCTTTAGCTCTCCGTTTTTTATATTTTTCGATGACCACTTTCCGAGCTACGCCGTAATCTAGAGTGTAATGTCCGTAGTTCTTATGGAAGTCTAAATACTTCTTCTTGTCACAAGGCCACTTTGAGGCACCTCATTCAGAGTTTCCCTCGTCGTTTACGTTAAAGGTATGTTCTGGAGCGCTCGGGGGCTTCCTCCATTCATTATTTCGGTAAGGTCTCATGCAAGGAGTCCTGGCCATGGCTGGGACGGGCATCATGGAAGGGGCCTTCCTTAGGTTATGTTTCTTGGCTAAAAGGGCTCTCTCCTCTTCAGCCTTTGCATAGTTTGAGGCGCGATGAATCGCGTCCTCATTGGTGGGTTGACTATTTACGGTCATTTCCTCCCAGAATCTGGACTCATGCCTGAGTCCATTTTTTAGAGCATCCAGGGCTGATTCTCCCACAACGGAGGGGATTTTTGACAAGACGGTCTTAAACTTTGTCATGAAATTTTTCAGAGTTTCATCTCGGGTTTGCTCGGTGTTCCACAGGTCTTCCATAGTCGCCTCGTCTTCCACTAACATCGAGTAGTGTTTTATGAAGGCGGCCGACAGCTGCTGAAAAGAGCTTATCGACCCTTCCTCGAGACATGAAAACCAATCTAAGGCGTTTCCTGACAGGTTCTCGGTGAACAACTGACAGTAACTAGCTTTCTCTCTCGTTGTCTCTCAAACATGCCCGACCCATCGTGATGCGAAAGGCCGTCACATACGTTTTCGGGTTAGAAGTACTAGAGTATTTGGGAAGTCTGACCTTCCTGGCGTCCCCAACTCTAACCTGGGTTATGTTCTGAGCGAAAGGGGTTCGCCCAGTGTCTGCCTGTTGTCAATGGTGCCCACAAGAAGAGTTGTAGTCTTTATTTTGTACGTTTGATGTAATAAAGTCTCACGAAGACTCTTGCTTGTAATTGCTTATTCATAAATAAAAAGTTGAAACGTTCATTCATTCTTCCTTGTCTGTTTGAAGCTTTATGATAAAACATTAGTCTTTAGTCCATAAACAAACTTAACAACTTACGAAGAGACAAATGTAAATTTGCATGAACAAACTCTTCGTAGTTAGGAGAATCTATGATGTTTGGTTATGTGGCATTGAGAGTTGGAGACTCTATAGTTCTTCTAAGTATCTTCCGAAGGTACTGAATTGACCAGTGCACTTCTAGAGACAAAATAAGAACAAACCATTTAACCTCTTAGGTCTCGAAGTCACTACATATGAATTGCATTGTGCTTACCTTAATCTTGAAATGAGACATGCCATTTCACAGCTTATGTATTCTCATTTGAGAAAGTCAGAGTTCGGACTCACTATGTGATTCCGAACAAGACCTATTGGTGAAGTACTAAGTTATGACGATCTCATGAGTAACTTTGTGAAGTTCTCATAGATATGGAATTCATGTACAAGATTGCTGAAATGCAATGCATATCACCTCATGCTTTGTTCCTTGGAGTGTGAATAAATAAAATGGCCAGTGTCCAAATTGAGTCTGGACTCTTTTGGATGAAACAATGTGATTTGTTAGCTCCTCGTCAATACATTGTTTCTGACTTATTCACAAGCGACAAAGGAGTTGAGGAAATAACAGCTAAAAGGGTAAAATGTTAATTTTGTAAATCCCGACTAGCTGATGATATTCATGAAGGGTAAACATAGATAATATTCAGTGGATCCGCTCATCATAACTTTGTTGAATTCTTGAGTAGAAAATAAATTCATTTGAACCGAGAGATTTTCAATGTCAACTCTTTAGTGGAGTCAGTTGACATTAAGCTAAACTTGGAAAAGGTTTGTGAACTTTTGAGTCCAAGTGTTTAGCTCAAACTTTGTTCATTT
Organism: Urtica dioica subsp. dioica; assembly: GCF_054948205.1. NCBI lineage: Eukaryota > Viridiplantae > Streptophyta > Magnoliopsida > Rosales > Urticaceae > Urtica > Urtica dioica. The sequence continues at coordinate 31,254,027 of NC_142757.1, forward strand.
GGATCCATGAGGTCACTGTCACAAATCACATTGAGTAGGAATAGTTAAACTAGAAGCTACGTCAAAACAAGAACGAGATAAGTTTTGTGAAAATTGTTAAAGGGGTATTTTTGTCTTTTTGGACATATGATGAAATGAATGTCAATAAATTTTTTGACAAGGTCATTTGATGACCTAAACCCAATCGGACAAGTTAGTTTAATTGATCCTTGTGGATTAATTTCATTTCATAAGAATTTTATTGAAAATTCTTAATTGGCCTTTTTCATGTTGTCATGAACAAATGGAAAAGCTTCTAGAAGGCCTTTCTAGAAGGTGTTGGGCACCCACTACCCAAAGAAAAAGAGAGAATATTTTGTGCATAAATGTATGAAGATACTTTCCAAAAGAATTAGAGGAAACAAATTTCCCCTAAGAGGAAAGCAATATGGGCGGCCAAATGGGTCAAGGGAGAAGCAAATAAAAGAGGAAACAAATCCAAGGATACACTTGGATCCTCTTGGCCGTGTGACTCGTGAAGGAAAAGAGGAAATTGGCTCATGAATATGTGATATTCTATAGAAGAGGAAACTACCTTATTGAAGGTGAGACCTCTCCTATAAATACGAGCCTTATTCTTCTCATTTCATTCATCCTAAGTTTTAGAGATTTGAGAGCTTCACTCTCTAGATTGGCCGACTCCTCTCTCTCTCTCTCTCTCTCTAGTTAATTCGTTTTTGGTTTTGGCACCTAGGTCCTCATTTGACCTAGCGTTTTTAGCTCTTCGACTTTAAGACTTGTTCTTGAGTCGTAGTGTTTAAAAGTGCCCACTCACTAATTCCTTTTCTCTCGAGTGATTCTTGTGATAGAAACCATCGTGGTTGCTCGTGTTGCCGAGGAAAGAAGAGACACGTGATGCGAGGGAGACGAACGTTTTCAACCTTCCGATGGCTCATCAACGTTCAAGCTTCTAAAAAGGTTAGTAATCTTTAATGGTCATAATAGTTTTTATTTACGTGTACTTGCTCTTTGTCTAGGTTAGTAAAAACGTTTTACTAGTTAAAAGAAAAATTTTAAAATTCCGCTGCTTATCGAAGCGTTAAACTTTTCTTAAACCCTAGATCAATTCCAACACTGCCACAAGCCGGTCGATCTCGGAGGCCGAGCTCGTGGCATAGTGCATTCGGGAATCCACAGCCCGGAACTTTTCCTCCACCATCATGCGGAAGGCATTGAACGCGGGGTGATCGTCTCTTGGGATTTCTACGGCGAATTGTTCTCCTCTAGCTCAGACTTGTCCTCTCTGGGGGTTATCTTCTCCTCGTCGAGCTGCGGGTTCAAAATAATTCGGCTCCTCTTGAATCTCTTCCTCATGAGGGAGGTTGATGATTTCAGGGACATATCCAGGAGGATGGCCTCATGCAGGAAGGGGCGGCAGGTCGCCTTGAATCGGTCGAGCTCGCCAGTCACTGGCCTCGACCTGTCTATCGGATTGACCAATTCCAGCCGTGTTGCTAGGGTCGGCTGTGTTAGGTGACACCTGAATTCTGGAGAAGCTCAGACGCCTTCTGAGCAGGACAAACCTACGCCCGTTTGTGGTGGTCGGACCAGTAGAACTTAGCAGAATAGCTCGCTCAGCATCGAGCTGCTCTTGAAGCGAAGACTGCACAACTGTCAAGCTATCGAGCTGGGATCGGGTCGATCTCTAGAACTCGGCGGTGGTTTTGACAAGTTTCAGCAGAAGAGCCCGCATTTCTGGATCGGCTCCAGAAACTGGGATTTCATGCTCACTGTTAGAGGACATCTTTTCAGATTTGATCTGAGCTCTTCGGCGTTACGTTTCTGATAGTGATTTCCCACAGGCGGCGCCAAATTGTTGAACCGATTTCTCGTTTCAATAATCTATACGAATGCTATTGAAAGTTGAATATTCGTATGTTTATTTGAAGAGGGAAGGGTCTTAGAATCCGATTATGAAGAAGAGACCGAAATTTGAAGACGCCAAGATATAAATAAATAGATAGTAATACGAGCGAAAGAAAGATTTCTTTATTGGATTATAAGCATGAATGAAACAAATAAATACGAAAGGAACGTGAAACAAATGAACCGAAGGCAAAAAAAAAAAAAAATACGAAATTGTATAAGCTTCTTTTATCATAAGAAAAATCTGTAAAATTGAAAGTGATCGGATTTTATAGCTAGCTCATTGGTCATCTCATTCTCTCGGCTTGCTCCACGTGTACGGCCGGAAACAGTCTCTATCTCACCGATCTCGAGACTCATCCTCTTCTTTAGACGGCTTGACCGTTTCCTCGAAGAAGTGGCTGGTGTACGTTATTTTGGCGGGCTCATCTTTCAGAGACGTAAGGCTTATGGGCCTCGAAATCTGAACCGGGCCTTACTGCTCCCTTTCTAGGTGAGACCATCACTGCGCTGGGCCGAACTAGCGATGATCTTGAGCTCTTTGGGCCGAAGTGGCTTTGGGTCTAGTTGGTCCAACTCGCCTGGGGGAAGGGGGCGATATCCACTCCCACAGTAGCCTTTTAGCGAATGAGTCAAAGAGCACGGTAACATGATCTAGTGTCCATGATTACTTCAGGATTTAGATGAAGTCTCACTGTGACCATCATAGCAACCCCGGCTACTGTGTCGTAATGGTAATTAAACGACACATCTACAACCAAAGTCTGTTCGGGTCGTGCACTTACCACAAGTGCAGAATTCTCGCACGTCGTGATCAACCTTCAATAGTGTTCCGCATATATGATTTTAGATACAGCTATTCAGGCATGTATCATTTATCGACCATGTTTTAGCTCACCGCCGAACTTAGGTGCCCAACATGTGACTCAGTTTAATACGGAGGCTACGGATGATAATTGCAATTGATTCTGATATTCAGAGCTCAACCCACTAATCATATGATGCTAATAAAGTAAACCATTATTCTATTTAGTAATCATTTATAATGTTTTCATTATCTCTCGTGGGCAAGAATTCATAACAATTAATACAAAAAAACATTTAAAATCTTAAGAAAATAGATATACTCATAAATTAGAAATAAAAAAAATTAACATAGAGAAATTTCATTTTGTAGACCCCAAAATTATCAAAATATCTAGATTAGACCAACTAATTCAATAATATCCAAAATTGGACTTTTGTCCAATTTTTGGACAAAAATACCCATAATTTCAAATAAATACTCGAACTACTCTTTCCCTCTCTCATTTCACTCATCACTCTCTCTCTCTCTCTCTCTCTCTCTCTCTCTCTCTCTCTCTCTCAAATATGAGCAAGTCCGACGAGGTAACACGTTTATGTTCGGCGTTCAACGTTCTTCAAGGTCGAAATCCGGGTTCAAAGTTTCATCTATCAAGACCCGATGGTTTCTGATGAGTTTGGTAAAAATCTGATGACTTCGTTTAAGATCCAATGGTTTCAGAAATAGTGGATTTTTTTATTTTTTATTTATATATTAGGATAAATATACTAATAAATGAGTTTTTTTTATGATAAATTTACTAATAAATTGTTGTTATTTTGTTTTATTTTATATATTAGTAACAATATACTAATAAATTGTTGTTATGTTTTTATGAAATAACAATAACCTTAGTAAATTATCGTCAGTGAGGTTGTTTTTTTTATATATAATTATACTTATAAATTGTTATGTTCTCTTTTTATATTTTATGAAAAATATGAGATGAGGTTTGTTTTTTGTTTAATTATATTGATATTTCATGATAATTAAATGTTATTGGTGTTGTAGGATAAATTGGCATATGCGAGCACGAATTTGCGGGCCGAATCACATATGGTGGTTCGTGTTACTTAAAGACGGTGAATGAAAAATTCACCGTTCTTGGTGTACTTGATCGGCACGGAGACTCCGTTCGCTAAGTTCTTCGAGGGGACCACGCTAAAATTTTCTCCGGTACTCATATACTTGCTTCTTCTCTGAAATATTGACCCCACAAAATGGGGGAGATACATTTCAGGTTTGGAAATAAGCGCGTGAGATATGGACGGCTCGAATACACGTTGATAATAGGATTCACTATGGAAGATGGTCCGGGAGCGGCAGAGCAGGACGAGCGAACGAGTGACAGACTCTTTACGGATTACTTGAACGGCGTGTCAAATGCCAAGTTCGGCATCTTGGTAAATGTGTTCAAGACTTGTCAAGATCCAAACGATGCGTACAAGCTTGGTTTGTGTGCATGTTAGTCATGGGGTATCTCCTCGGACTAGAACACAACAAAACCATCAACGAAAAATACCTCTACATGGTTGAAGACTTGTCGTTTTTCTATTCACCGCCGTAGGGGAACATCATGTGGGCCGAGACTCTGTCGTCCCTATCGGTGAATTTATCGTGCTACTATGATCGATTTCAGGAGAAATGCGCGAAAAGAATGTTGTCTAGAAGGAGGTGAAGTATTCCTTGTCTGGAAATTTTCATGTCGTGCAATATCAGGCGTACCAGGCTATCCCGGAGATTAGTCAGTAGTTCGGCAAAAAATGCGGTGTCCAAGAACCAAGGATGCATTCTTGGTCCAGCACCCAGGTTGTCACCTGTAAGGACGTCGAGAAGATTTTAGTAAAAAAAAGGTAATTACTTTGAGCTTAAATACCTTAATGCCTCTAACTTTTAAATATTTATAACTGTTTGTTGTCTTGTAGGTTGGCCTTCTTTAGATGTTGAGACCACGGGCCGGAGAGTGCCTATTTTTAGAGCTACTAGAGACGCAAATTTGTCAATTGCTCTATCCGAAAGAAGGCAAAGACTATTTCTCACTTTCGTGCATCGATCAATTGGTCGACGCCACCGCTGATCACGAGCTCATGAACTTCGCGAACGCGTATTATGCATACAACCAGATACATATGCATGAGCCCGACCAAATCAAGATGACATTCGTCAGTCATGGGATGTACTGCTACAAAGTCATGACGTTCGGTGTAAAGAATGCTGGAGCAATGTACCAACACCTGGTGAATCACATGTTCGCCGACCAGATTGGTAGAACGATGGAGGTATACGTTGACGATATGCTCGTCAAAAGCCTAACAGCTGGAGACCATGGTAGAAATCTGAGGGAGATGTTCGCATTACTGCGAAAGTACAAAATGAAGCTCAACCCGAACAAGTGTATTTTTGGAGTCGATAATTAAAAGTTCCTCGGGTTTTTCGTGAACCAATGAGGAATCGAAGAAAATCTGTAAGAGATTAAAAGTGATGTTGGAGGTGAGGTCCCCGGGAAAGGTAAAAGAGGTGCAAAGTCTGACTGGGTGCGTAGCATCCCTAAGTCGTTTCGTTTCCAAAGCGACCGACAAATGACAGCCGTTCTACAAAACACTAAAGAATGAAAATGAGTTCGAGTGGAGAAAACACTATGAACAATAAGCGCTTCCAAATTTGAAGGCATATTTTGGTTCACCCCCAATGCTGCAAAGCCCAATGAAGGAGAGACACTATACATAACCTCTCGGTCTCACAAAGGGTCGTAAGCATCGTCTTAGTGAGGGAGGAAGAGATGGCCCAATGGCCTATTTATTATGTGAACAAAGCCCTCTTAGACGTGGAGACACGCTACCTCGAGATCGAGAAACTATCTCTCGCACTAGTAACTGAAGCAAAGAAGCTTCGGCCTTATTTCCAAGATCACCCAATCGTCGTGCGTATCGAGCGTCCCATCCGAAAGGCCCTCCAAAAGGGGACCTCTTCCTGAATGGAGATATGGTCGCAAGAGCTTAGCGAATATGGGATTGAATTCCAACCAAGAGTCGTAATCAAATGCCAGGCTGTAGTTGATTTCGTTGCCGAGTTCACGTACGAAGTGAACATGGAGGAAGATGATGGGGAAGGAGAAAAAGGGTAACTACAAGCAAAAAAAAGAGGAAGACGAGTCCTATAGGGCTTGTATGAAAGTTACATGTGGATGAGGGTTCAAACGCTAGAGGCGCTTGAGCTGGAGTCGTCATCACCAACACCGATTGTGAGAAGCTGCAATACGCCCTGCACTTTGCATTCAAGGCCTCTAACAATGAGGCCGAATACGAAGCATTGATCACGAGGCTGTAGCTCGCGAAAAAGCTTGGAGTGACCAACGTCAGCTTACATTATGACTCACAGCTGATGGTCAATCAAGTCAAGGGAAAGTACGCCGCATATGAGGCTAAGAGGGTTGCCTACCTAGCAAGAGCAAACAACGAGCTGGAGGTATTCTCATGGTTCAAAACCACGGAAGTCGCGAGGAACGAAAATGCCGAGGCCGACGCCTTAGCATACCTCGCATCTAAGATCGGCGAGGAGGATCTAGGTAAAGTATTGAAACCCTCCTTAAATTGTCAATATCTTGCGAGGAAGTGAGCGTGATAAATGAGAATTCAACGCTGACCTAGATGGAACCAATCACAAGGTTCCTAATGCATGGAGAAATCCTAAGTAATCGGGAATAAGCAAAGAGACTGAAGATGCCTGCCGCAAATTACGTGATGAGATGAGACATACTCTACAAGCAAAGGTACTCGCAACAACTTTTGCGATGGTTGGGAGAAAATGACGCCTAGACTTTCCTTCGATAGATCCATGAAGGGATCTGTGGAAACCTTTCCGTCGGGCCATCACTGAAGCAAAAAGTCCCCGAGCTAAGCTCTTGTTGGCCCACGCTAGAAAGAGACACACACGCATTGGAAAGGATACGCGAGAAGGGCTAACAGTTTACGCACATGCCAAGGACACCCCCGGTCGTCATGTGCCCTATCATCATCCCCCGTCCGTTTGCAAAATGGAGGGTCGACATCATAGAGAAGCTGCTAATAGCTCATAGAGGACGTGTATTTGCAATTATGGCTATCGACTACTTCACCAAGTGGGTCAAAGCAGAGTCGTCCGTCAAAATCGCTGAGGCAAACAACACCAACTTCATTTGGAAGTCCATCATCTACTGCCATGGAATCCCCGCTTCAATCATAACCAATAATGCGTCCCAATTTGACAACAAACGCGTGAGAGAGATCTGTGTGTAACTCAACATAAGCAAGAAGTTCTCTTGAATGAGACATCCTCAAGCGAACGGCCAAGTGGAGGCCGTGAACAAGACATTGAAAGACATCCTTAAAAAATGCTTGAGGAGAAAAAAGTAGCATGGGCAGACGAGCTACCGTTTTTCCTTCTCACTCAAATACAGGGTCTAGGCCGTGGTTTCTGTAGAGGTCGAGGTTCCAACACCTCGCGTGGAGAGCTTTGGCGAGGATGAGAATAATGAAGCATTGAGGATCGAGTTGGACCTCATCAACGAGGAGCAAGCGTATGCATTCAGATGCATGTCCGCTCAAAAAATTGACCCAAAATGGCATTCTACATGAAACATCTTGTGTTGATACTCCGTCCCAAAATGGAGTTGCTGAACGCAAAAACCGACATCTTCTTGAAACTGCACGAGCCTTGCTATTTCAAACAGGTGTCCCAAAATGTTTTTGGGCAGATGCTATCTCTACTGCATGTTTTCTTATCAATCGTATGCCATCATCTGTTCTTCAAGGTGCGATTCCATACAAAACACTGTTTCCTCAAAAACCTTTGTTCCCGGTTAATCCGAAAATCTTTGGTAGTACATGTTTTGTTTGGGATGTTCGTCCAGATCTCACAAAGTTAGATCCAAAATCCTTAAAATATGTGTTTTTGGGATACTCTCGTCTTCAAAAAGGGTATCGATGTTACTGTCCTGGTCTTCAAAGGTATCTTGTGTCTATCGATGTCACCTTTCTGGAACACTTACCATACTTTACATATGAGAAACCAACCTTGCCACCTCCCGAGGACGATGATCTTTTAGTCTATTCCATTATTTCACCAGACGTTCCATCTCCCTCACAGGTACCACCTCCCTTAGCACCCGACTCCACAGACACCATAACACCTGACTCCACAGACACCATAGCACCTGACTCCACAAACACAACTGAACCTACTCCTAGCATTGCACCACCTCCTCCTCCGATCAAGATCTACACTTGTCGTATCCGTCCGGTACCACACACGCTCATTGATCCTCCAGAGACATGTCCTACACCGGGTCCTTCGTCATCAGATCCACCTACGGTCGATGATCTTCCCATTGCATTACGCAAAGGTAAACGACAGTGTACTTACCCCATCTCTTCCTCTATCTCATATAATCTTTTGTCATCCTCCTCATATGCCTTTGTTTCATCCCTCGACTCTATCACCATTCCTAAAACTGTTCGTGAGGCATTAGATCATCCAGGTTGGCTGAAAGCAATGACAGAGGAAATGAATGCCTTAGATGACAATGGTACTTGGGAGTTGGTTACTCTTCCTTCAGGGAAACGGGCAATTGGATGTAATGGGTCTTTACGGTCAAAATGAATCCAGATGGCACGATTGCTCGATTGAAGGCCCGCTTAGTCGCTAAAGGCTTTGCCCAGACATACGGTGTTGACTATTCCGATACCTTCTCTCCTGTTGCCAAGTTGACATCCATCCGACTCTTCATCTCCTTGGCAGCAACTCATGACTGGCACCTTCACCAACTTGACATAAAGAATGCATTTCTACACGGAGACCTACATGAAGAAGTGTATATGAAACAACCTCCTGGTTTTGTTGCTCAGGGGGAGTGTGACCATGTCTGTCGTCTTCGAAAAGCGTTGTATAGGCTGAAACAAAGCCCTCGTGCTTGGTTCGGAAGGTTTAGTCATGCCCTTGAAGAGTTTGGGCTTCGAAAGAGCAAATCTGACCACTCTGTATTTTTCAGGAGCACAAAAGATGGTGTCATTCTTCTAGTTGTTTATGTTGACAACATAGTAATTACAGGGAGTGATACTACTGGCATTTCGTCTCTCAAAGCATTCCTCCACACTCAGTTCCAAAAAAAAGACTTGGGCACGCTAAAATACTTCTTGGGTGTTGAAGTATCGAGAAGCAAAAAAGGCATATACTTATCGCAAAGGAAGTATGTACTTGATTTGCTTTCCGAAACAAGAAAATTAGGTGCCAGACCATGCAGTGCTCCAATGACTCCCAACATGCAGCTTACTAAGGAGGGAGAACCAATGGATGATCCTGAAAAATATAGAAGATTGGTTGGCAAGTTGAATTACCTCACCGTTACTCGCCCAGACATTGCATACTCCGTCAGCATAGTGAGCCGATTCTTGGCATCTCCGACAGTTGACCATTGGGCAGCATTCGAGCAGATCTTGTGTTACTTGAAAGGAGCACCAGGACGTGGGATCCTATACTCAAATCATGGTCATACTCAAATTGAATGCTTTACAGATGCAGACTATGGAGGGTCCAAGATGGATAGAAGATCGACTACTGGTTATGCGTCTTTGTCGGGGGAAACTTGGTCTCATGGAAGAGCAAGAAGCAACATGTCGTATCGCAGTCTGGTGCTGAGTCAGAATACAGAGCCATGGCACAAGGAACATGTGAGATTATGTGGATACATCAGCTATTGACAGAGTTAAGTTTCGACGTCACTTTGCCAGCAAAATTATGGTGCGACAATCAAGCTGCCATCCATATCGCATCCAATCCAGTATTCCACGAGAGAACAAAACACATTGAGATCGACTGTCACTTTGTTCGCGAGAAGATTCAACAAGGCTTGATTTCCACATCATATGTAAAGACAGACGATCAAATAGGAGATATTTTCACAAAGGCGCTTAATGGAGTTCGGGTCGGATATCTTTGTAACAAGCTGGGCATGATTAACATATATGCTCCAGCTTGAGGGGGAGTATTACAGAATATTATTATTATGATAGTATATTACATAGTTATTAGACATAATTATAGAATATTTTGTTAACCATTATACTACTATGTATGTGTATAAATACCCATCATCGTGAATGAGAAATACAACAATTCTTCTTCAAAACTTGTCTGATAACAAAGCACAACTTGGACATCATGCACATAGAGAAGAATGTGTGCGAGAATCTTCTCGAGGCCATGCTCATCTTGGAAAAGAAGAACTATGATATGAAGAAGGCGAGGTTTGACTTGATGGACTTGAAAATCAAGACATCTCTACACTTGAGAGAACAAGGGAATGGATGGTACAAACTTCCAGTAACGTACATCTTGACCCATGAGCAGAGGCAACGGTATACCGAGTTCCTCTAATCTGTCAAATTCCTAGACGGCCTCACTGGAAATTCGAAAAAAACGTGATTGCTGACAGGAAGCTCACAGGTTTGAAGTCGCACGATTGTAGTGTGATCTTGCAGAGGCTGTTTGCTTACGGTATTCACCCTTTTGTGCCAAAACCTATACATCAGATGATCTCCAAGCTTTGTAACTTTTTCAAGTTGATAAGTTCTAGAACCTTGAGAGTGGAAGATCTCGAAAAAGTGCAAGATTCCATCATTGAGATCTTGTATAAGCTTGAGATGATATTCTCGCTTGCTTACGATCATGGTTCACGTGGCAGTTCATCTACCAGATGAAGCATTGTGTGGCAGTCCGGTGCATATGCGATGAATGTACCCAGTTGAGAAATACCTTAATGTTGTCAATGGTGCCCACAAGAAGAGTTGTAATCTTTATATTCTACATTTGATGTAATAAAGTCTCATGAAGACTCTTGCTTGTAATTGCTTATTCATTAATAAAAAGTTGAACCGTTCATTCAATCTTCCTTGTCTGAATCTTTATGATAAAACATTAGTCTTTAGTCCATAAACAAAATTAACAACTTACGAAGAGACAAATGTAGATTTGCATGAACAAACTCTTCGTAGTTTGCTTAAAACGATATATTTGCAATCTAAGGGTCAAAGGACTATTGACCTCAGTATGATTGTTAGAAGAATCTATGATGTCTGGTTATGAGGCATTGAGAGTTGAAGACTCTATAGTTCTTCTAGGTATCTTCCGAAGGTACTGAATTGACCAGTGCACTTCTAGAGACAAGATAAGAACAAACCATTTAACCTCTTATGTCTCGAAGTCACTATGTATGAATTGTGTCATGCTTACCTTAATCCTGAAATGAGACATGCCATTTCACAGCTTACGTATTCTCATTTGAGAAAGTCAGAGTTGGGACTCACTATGTGATTCCGAACAGGGCCTATTGGTGAAGTACTAAGTTGTGAGAATGTCATGAGTAACTTTGTGAAGTTCTCATAGATATGGAATTCATGTACAAGATTGATGAAATGCAATGTATGTCACCTCATGCTTTGTTCCTTGGAGTGTGAATAAATGAACTGGCCAGTGTCCAAATTGAGTCCTGACTCTTTTGGATGAAACAATGTGACTTGTTAGCTCCTCGTCAATACATTGTTTCTAACTTATTCACAAGCGACAAAGGAGTTGAGGAAATAACAGCTAGAAGGGTAAAATGGTAATTTAGTAAATCCCGATTAGCTGATGACATTCATGAAGGGTAAACATAGATAATATTCAGTGGATCCGCTCATCATAATTAGGTTGAATTCTTGAGTAGAAAATAAATTCATTTGAACCGAGAGATTTTCAGTGTCAACTCTTTAGTGGAGTTAGTTGGCATTAAGCTAAACTTGGAAAAGGTTTGTGAACTTTTGAGTCCAAGTGTTTAGCTCAAGCTTTGTTCATTTGGGTCCATGAGGTCACTGTCACGAATCACATCGATTAGGAATAGTTAAACTTGAAGCTAAGTCAAGACAGTAACGAAAATTGTCGAAAGGGTAATTTTGTCTTTTTGGACATGGCATGAAATGAATGTCAATAAATTTTTTGACAATGTCATATGATGACATATTATATCACACGGCCATAACATGTTTATTGGGCCATGTGAATTAATTTCATTTCATAGAATTATACTAGAAAATTCTTAATGGACTTTTCTTATGTTGTCATGAACAATTAAAAGAAAACCTAGAAAGCCTTTCTAGAAGGCTTTTGGCCGTCCAACCCAAGTGAATGGGAGACCAAATTTCGTGCAGCCCTAAGTGTGAAAGAGAGTTTATTTTGTGCATTAATGTATGAAGATACTTGCCAAAAGAAAAAGAGGAAACAAAAATCCTCTAGGAGAGTATGACATGGGCGGCCAAGGCAAGCAAAATAGGAAACAAATTTGCTTCTAGATGGCAAGGCTTACACGCCCAAAATGAGAAAAGGAAATAAGGATTATTTCCTCATGAATACGTGATATTCTAAAGAAGAGGAAACTACCTTATTGAAGGTAAAGCCTCTCCTATAAATAGGAGCCTTATTCTTCTCATTTCATTCATTCCACATAAGTTAGAGATTGAGAGCCTCTCTCTCTAGAACTTGTGGCCGCCCCTCTCCTCTCTCTCTCTAGTCAATTTCATTTTATTGTTTTGGCACCTAGGTCCTCATTTGACCTAGAGTTTAGCTCTGCGACTTCAAGACTCGTTCTTAAGTCGTAGTGTTTAAAAGTGCCCACTCACTGATTCCTTTATTTCGAGTGATTTAGTGATAGAAACTTTCGTGGTTGGTCGAGGTGCCGAGGAAAGAAAGAGAGACGTGCTGTGAGGGGAGACGAGCGTTGCAAACTTTCCAAAAGCTTCTCAAAGTTCAAGCTTCAAGAAAGGTTAGTAAACTTCTTAGCTCATAATAGTTTTTATTTATATGTACTTGCTCTTTGTCTAGGTTAGTAAAAATATGTTTTTACTTGAAAAGAAAATTTTTTAAAAATCCGCCGCTTTGTGAAGCATTAAACTTTTTCTTAAACCCTAGATCATTTCCAACACTTAAGATGTTAAAACATTTTGTCAAAAATAGAGCTAGGCCAGAAGGCTATATTGCGGAAGCTTACATTGTAGGAAAAGCTCTAACGTTTGTTGTTTGGTATCTCGAAGACAAGAAAACTGTTGATGAAGCTCAAGTGCGAGAGCTTTTCCTTTTTCGGTCCGAGAAGTGTGTGCCTTATGGGATGATGAAACCGATAGTTTTAGACGATGACCAAAAAAAGAAGGCGGAGTGGTACATTTATACCAATTTGTCATGAAGTGGATCCGTATTTGATGTAAGTGTTCGATTAATTTAAATCTCTAAGTTATCTCATTGGCTTACATCTAACTGAGTAACGTTAACAGTGAGCATTTGGAACTCTCTAGTGGGAACTAAAGATGCTGATATCGAAGCAATGCATAGAAAAGAATTCAAAATTTGGTTTACGAAAAAGGTAAAAGCTAATTTCATTTATTGAAAGCATACTAAAAATGCTAATGACATTTCATTTTCTTTTTTCGTATCCAGATTTTTAATATGAAAGTTAGTGGTTCCAATGTGTCTGAAGAGCTTTACGCATTGTCTACCGGTTCCTTGCAAATCGCTCATCAGTATCTGAGCCGCTTTGTTAATGACATGAAGTTCATCACTCGTCATCGTGATAATCAACGAATCACTCAAAACAACGGTGTTTGTGTGCCTGTGAACGAGTATAATTTATATGGTCGAATGAAAGAGGTCATCGTGCTGAACTATAGACAAAACCGTCGTGTTGTACTATTCAAATGCATATGGTATGGTGACAAATACAATACAGGTGCATAGTGCACATTGATAAGACCACCCAAAGAACTTTCGGGTGCGATATTTTGGCATTAGCTGCGACATTTCGTCGCACCTAATGTCTATATATGTAGTAGTGCACTCACACAAATTATTGTCAGTGTTTAAGGTAATAAATGTTTAGATGCAATTGCTCTAAATAGTTCTTAATTTTAATTATAAAGTTACATTCAACATTAAAAAAAAGCAATAAATACTAACTAAACTTCTCAAAGAGATATATTACTTAGAAAATATAAATTTTGCTTTTTGATAACTTATGAACAAACATTCAATCCCTTCATATTTTATATCATTCGCTTTACGACAAACATTCATGCATATCACAATATCATATAGCATTTAATAATTATAAAGAATGGATATATTTATTGACACAACCATTTGTTCAAAAATAATCAAATAAATCATAGAGAAATATAAGATTTATTATGTATGAAATAGCTATGAAATGACTACTATAAAAAATTTTGGATTATTATTCTGACACATCACAATGTTCATGGATATAATTTAATTCAATAAATAAAAGTAATAAAACTAGCGGGACACTAGATTTTCAACTGGAGCATGAAGCTTCTCTACAACTCGGCCTTGAATCCAACATTTTTTACTAAAGCTCCTTAACTCTATCGAGCTCCACCAAATCTGCTATGCAACACAAAAGATGAATGCTCGTGAATAACTATCTTAAAAAAAAATAAGTTTAGGATATCTTTAATCATGAATTTTAAGGTACCATACTAGCATTCTTCTTATTGTTCTCAAGCTCTGTCAAGTACAAAGGGGAAGTCCTCTTCCAATGGCCATCATGTTGCAGTAGTGGCATACCAATGATATCCTGCTTCTTCTATTTCCCTTTTCCATTCTGCTTGAATTTTTTTTATTTTCCTTCTTGCCAGGAGCTTTCCCCTTTGAAGTACTGTTATGCCATATTTTTCATGAAGTAAAAATGACACCCCGCTAGTAAAAAACGACATAAAACCGGAAGATCCTTCCGCCGAAACATCGAGACCAGAGGATCCCTTCGTCAAAAGTCCTAAACCAGAAGATCCCTCCGCTAGGACTCCCAAAACCAAAAGATCCCTCTGGTAGAACTCATAAAACCAGATGATCCCTCTGGTAAAATCCACAAAACCAGAGGATTCCTCCGGTAGAACCCATAAAACCAGAGGATCCCTCTGGTAAAATCCATAAAACCAGAGGATTCCTGCGGTAGAACCCACAAAACCGGAGGACCCCTACGGTAAAATCCCCAAAACCGGAGGATCCCTCCGGGTAAACCCACAAAACCGAAGGAACCCTCCGACCAAGTGTCCATGACTTTGCACATTCAAGATCCTATAAATACCCATCTACATCCATTCTCAAGGTAAGTTCGCTCTTGACTTGAAAAACTATGTCTCTCTCTCACTAGAGAAACATTTCCTCTCTCTACCCTGTAGAGACGAGATAAGACCCCCACATCTGCTAATGTTGAGCGTCGGAGCGCGCGTCAGGGGAAAACCCTCCGCGCCCCCTAGTTCATGTTTCTTGATCTCAGGTTGAAGAACACGAAGAACGCGAAGAACACGAATAACGCGAAGAACATGAAGAACGTGAAGAACACAAGGCCGACGATTGACGAAGTGATGAGGAGCCGGAAACCACTTTCCGGTGAGGCAAGGATGACGAGAATGGAAGAAGTTCACCACACCTAACTCACGTACGGTCATAGCGTCCGACCCTAGATCGAACCACGGACGGTTCTGAATGCTAATCCAAAAACGCGATTAACATATTGGCGCTAGAAGGAGGGGTTCCCGAGAACAACCACGGGCTCTCCACCAGCGAACTCTTTTCCTCTGCGGAAAACTTTCAATACGATGAAGATTGACTCCAAAGCTTTCTCCACGGAAGCTTTCCACCACGACCTCCGGCCTTACCTTAGAGGTCCTTGCCTTGGTGACATGATACTTTTCCTACAACAAATTTCGATGGCCCCGCCCCGAAGACGATAAAAAGACTCCATGTCGGCGGCGTCCGAGACGCCCCGACGGATACAAAACAAAACCCAAAAATGGATACGACTGAGACGATCTGAGCAGGAACAAAGAAAATGATCCCATCGGCGACGACCGAGATGTCCCGGTGAAATATGAAATCAAGACCCCAGAATGGATACGACCGAGACGATCCGACCGGGCACAAACAAAGAAACCCTTGACAAAGTCCTTGGTTAGAATACTTAATCAAGCCCTGAAAACAAGGTCCATGACAACGACCATTGTAGCTCAACGCCTCATTGGCTTCGCGACCATTGCCGCTCAATGCCACCTTGGCTCACAACTCTTGTCGCTCAAACGCCACCTTGGCTCCGACCCTTGTCGCTCAAATGCCTCTCTGGCTTGCAACCCTAGTCGCTTAACGCCTCCCTGGAAATTCGAACATACGAGCTCGGAGAGCTAAGGTGAGATCGGCGACGAGTGTCATGATGACTCCGACCCGATATGGCTTTGACCAGTCCTAAGAAGGGTGAAGCTCCGACCTCAAGGGGTACGAACGAGCCTAGCCCAAAAAGGCACCAACCCTTACCGTAAATGGTTGAGTCATCATGCTACTCGGAGTACATTTCGCTTAAACTCCCGGCGGTTCGGAAAAGAGTCGATCCTAAGAGAGACCTTCATAAAATCTACATTGAGGAGTGCAATGCCCCATACCACTAATAGCTTGAGTCGGTCCCAAGGAAAGCCCGCCTTACGAGACAAGGTCTCCCGAGACCCTGATCTTCCAAGATCGAGCACAACCACGAAAGGGACTTACTCAGCCATAAGAAGTTTGGGTTGTTGCACCACTCAACAAAGGTTTTTCTTAGGCACTTAGCCTTACGAGGCCACGTCTTACGAGATGCAACCCCACGGGGTTAGCCTTACGAGGTCACGTCCCACGGGACTCAATCCTACGAGATCAGCCTCACGAGGTCAGTATTACGAGGTCACGTCTCATGGGACTCAATCCTACGGGATCAGCCCCACGGGGTCAGCCTTACGAGGCCACGTCCCACGAGACTCAATCCTACGGGATCAAGCCTTACGAGGCCATGTCCCACGGGACCCAATCCTAAGGGATCTAGCCTAACGAGGTCACATCCCACGGGACTTAATCCTACGGGATCAAGCCTTACGAGGCAATTTTCCATGGGACCCAATCCTACGGGATCAATGTTGGAATCGATCTAGGGTTTGAGAAAATAATTAACGCTTCGGTAAGCGGCGGAATTTTAAAAATTTTCTTTTACAAGTAAAACAGTTTTTACTAACCTAGACAAGTGCAAGTACATGTAATTAAAAACCAATATGAGCTAGAAGTTTACTAACCTTTCTTGAAGCTTGAACTTTGAAGAAGCTTGTGGAAAGTTTGCAACGCTCGTCTCCCCTCGCAGCACGTCTCTCTTTCTTTCCTCGGCACCTCGAGCAACCACGAAAGTTTCTATCACTAAATCACTCGAAAAGAAGGAATCAGTGAGTGGGCACTTTTAAACGCTACGACTTAAGAACGAGTCTCAAAGTCGCAGAGCTAAAGACTAGGTCGAGTGAGGACCTAGGTGCCAAGACAAGAAAAATCGAAAATATAAACTAGAGAGAGAGAGAGGAAGGGGCGGCCAAGTCTAGAGAGAGAAGCTCTCAATCTCTAAAACTTTGGATGAATCAATTGTGAGGAAAAGGGGCTCCTATTTATAGGAGAGGTCTCACCTTCTATAAGGTAGTTTCCTCTTCTATAGAATATCACATATTCATGAGCCAATTACCTCTTTTCCCACTTGAGATGCTCGGCCAAGGATGCCTTCTAGAAGGCTTGGATTTGTTTCCATTTTTGTTCCTTGCCTTGCCTTGTCTCTCTCTTGGCCGATTACCCTAAAGCATCCTCATGCAAATTTGTTTCCTCTTTTTCTTTTGGCAAGTATCTTGATACATTTATGCACAAAATATTCTCTCTTGGTTGGGTATGTTGGGCGCCTATGTCCTTCTAGAATGGGCTTCTAGAAGCGTTTCCATTTGTTCATGACAAAATGAAAAAGGCCCAATAAGAATTTTCAATAAAATTCTTATGAAATGAAATTAATTCACAAGGCCCAATGATCAAGTCATGGCCGAGTGAAATTAAGTCATCAAATGAACTTGTCAAAAAATTTATTGACACTCATTTCATCCTTTGTCTCAAAAGACAAAAATACCCTTTTGACTATTTTCGTTCTTGTTTTGACTTAGCTTCCAGTTTAACTATTCCTATCGATGTGATTCATGATAGTGACCTCATGGACCCAAATGAACAAAGCTTGAGCTAAAAACTTGGACTCAAAAGTTCACAAACCTTTTCCAAGTTTAGCTTAATGCCAACTGACTCCACTAAAGAGCTGACACTGAAAATCTCTCGGTTCAAATGAATTTATTTTCTACTCAAGAATTCGACCTAATTATGATGAGCGGATCCACTGAATATTATCTATGATTACCCTTCATGAATGTCATCAGCTAGTCGGGATTTACTAAATTACCATTTTACCCTTCTAGCTGTTATTTCCTCAACTCCTTTGTCGCTTGTGAATAAGTTAGAAACAATGTATTGACGAGGAGCTAACAAGTCACATTGTTTCATCCAAAAGAGTCAGGACTCAATTTGGACACTGGCCAGTTCATTTATTCACACTCCAAGGAACAAAGCATGAGGTGACATACATTGCATTTCAGCAATCTTGTACATGAATTCCATATCTATGAGAACTTCACAAAGTTACTCATGACATTCTCACAACTTAGTACTTCACCAATAGGCCCTGTTCGGAATCACATAGTGAGTCCCAACTCTGACTTTCTCAAATGAGAATACGTAAGCTGTGAAATGGCATGTCTCATTTCAGGATTAAGGTAAGCATGACACAATTCATACATAGTGACTTCGAGACATAAGAGGTTAAATGGTTTGTTCTTATATTGTCTCTAGAAGTGCACTGGTCAATTCAGTACCTTCGGAAGATACCTAGAAGAACTATAGAGTCCCCAACTCTCAATGCCTCATAACCAGACATCATAGATTCTTCTAACAATCATACTGAGGTCAATAGTCCTTTAACCCTAAGATTGCGAATATATCGTTTTAAGCAAACTACAAAGAGTTTGTTCATGCAAATCTACATTTGTCTCTTCGTAAGTTGTTAAGTTTGTTTATGGACTAAAAGACTAAGGTTTTATCATAAAGCTTCAAACAAAGAAAGAATGAATGAACGTTTCAACTTTATTAATGAATAGATAGGCAATTACAAGCAAGAGTCTTCATGAGACTTTTATTACATCAAATGTACAAAATAAAGACTACAACTCTTCTTGTGGGCACCATTGACAACAAACTCCCACTTGACTCAAAGAAGGTGTATGTAGTCCTTCATGCCTAATCCCTCACGATGTTGGTCGAAGACCTTGTTCGCTAGGGCCTTGGTGAATGGATCTGCGAGGTTGTCCACCGTTGAGATCTTCTTCACTTCCACGTCTCCGCTTCACGATCTCTCGAACCAAATGGTATTTCCTCTCAATATGCTTAGAGCGCTTATGGCTTCTAGGTTCCTTTGAGTTAGCGACAGCCCCACTATTATCACAATAAAGGGTCATGGGCTCGTCGACGTTCGGAACAACTTCCAAATACTTAAGGAATTTTCTAAGCCATACAGCCTCTTTGGATGCTTCACAAGCAGCCACATATTCTGCTTCCATTGTGGAGTCAGCAATGCAAGATTGCTTAATACTTCTCCACACAACAGCTCCACCATTAAGGATGAACACAGATCCCGAAGTGGATTTCCTGGAATCCTTATCCGCTTGAAAATCGGAGTCGGTATATCCCGTCATAGTCAGGTCAGTTGCTGAGTATGTAAGCATCAAGTTCCTTGTTCTTCGAAGATACTTAAGAACATGCTTAACAGCAATCCAGTGCTCGGGTCCAGGGTTGGATTGGAAACGGCTAACTACGCCAACGGCGAAACAGATGTCAGGTCTAGTGCAAAGCATAGCATACATAAGGCTTCCTACGGCAGAGGCGTAAGGAATTTTCCTCATGTCTTCAATCTCTTGTGCAGTCTTGGGAGACTGGTCCTTAGAGAGTGAAACTCCATGCCTAAAGGGTGTTTGACCCCTCTTGCAGTCTTGCATCGAGAAGCGATCCATCACCTTATCAATATAAGATGCTTGAGAGAGTGACAGGGTCCGGTTTTTCCTATCTCGAAAGATTTGGATTCCCAGAATGTATGCGGCTTCTCCTAGATCCTTCATATCGAATTGCTTTGCCAGCCAGACCTTAACCTCAGATAACTTACCCACGTCATTACCAATGAGTAGTATATCATCGACATATAGTACCAGAAACACAACTTTGCCTTCGTGTATTAACTTGTAAACACAAGGCTCATCTATTGACTGTTCAAAGCCGAAGCTCTTTACAGTTTCATCGAATCTAATATTCCATGACCTAGATGCTTGCTTTAGTCCATAAATGGATTTAAGCAACTCACAAACCTTGGTCTCTTGACCTTTATCCACGAAACCGTCTGGTTGAGCCATGTAAATGCGCTCGTCAAGATTGCCATTCAGAAAGGCTGTCTTGACATCCATTTGCCACATCTCATAGTCGAGAGCTACAGCTATGGATAGGAGTATGCGGATGGATTTAAGCATCGCGACTGGCGAGAAGGTTTCTTCATAGTCAATCCCTTCTTGTTGGGTATAACCCTTCGCCACAAGTCGTGCTTTGAACGTCTCGACGTTCCCATCAGGACCCCTTTTATTCTTGTATATCCACTTACACCCTACGGGTTTAATCCCTTCAGGAAGGTCTACAAGTTTCCAGACTTTGTTGACATACATCGAGTGCATTTCAACTTTCATGGCGTCAAGCCAAAGGTTTGATTCAGAACAAGTCATCGCTTGGCTATAGGAAACAGGGTCATCCATGTCGGAGACGGCTACAAGAGAGTCTCCATAAGACATGTACCTGTCAGGCTTTTGAGTAGCCCTCCCACTACGTCTAAGTACTACTTGACGAGATTCTGATGAGTTAGGTTGTGTTTCAGTTGGGGTAAGAACAGTTCTTACAGATGAGGTAGAAGCTTCCTCACCCAACTTTTCTTCAAGCACAATTTTGCTTCTAGGTTTTGCATCTTTCATAAAGTCCTCCTCGAGGAAACGAGCATTCGTGCTAACGAAAGTCTTATCGTCCTCGGGACTATAGAAAGTAAAACCTTTGATTTCCTTCGGATATCCTACAAATAGGCACGATTCTGACCTACTAGCCAACTTGCTAGTCTTTTGCCTCAGCACGTGTGCAGGGCAACCCCAAATTCGGATGCGGCCAAGATTCACTTTACGGCCAGTCCATCGTTCATAAGGAGTACCAGGAACCGTTTTAGACGGAACTTGGTTCAGAATGTAAGCGGCTGCTTCGAGGGCATATCCCCAAAAGGAAGGAGGGAGTGATGAGTAACTCATCATTGATCTAACCATCTCCATTAGAGTTCGGTTCCTTATCTCTGACACTCCGTTTTGTTGAGGTGTGCCAGGTGCGGTAAGCTGAGAAGCGATACCTTCTTCTTTAAGAAAGTCATCGAACTCTCCAGACATATACTCACCACCTCGATCGGATCGAAGGGTTTTGATCACTTTGCCAGTTTGCTTTTCCACTAAAGCCCTAAAGACCTTAAATACGTTAAAGGTCTCGGATTTGTGTTTGAGCAAATAGACAAACCCATATCTTGAGTAATCATCAGTGAAGGTAACGAAGTATTCGTATCCTCCACGTGCATGTTGGTTGAGCGGACCACATACATCAGAATGTATTAGTTCCAGCAACTCAGTGGCTCTTCGACCCTTATCGGAGAAAGGTCGCTTAGTCATTTTTCCTTCTATAAAGGATTCACAAGTAGGTAGTGAACCTATTGCAGAGGATTGGAGTGGACCATCCCTCACAAGTCTCTTAATCCTATCTAGACTGATATGACCAAGTCTTAAGTGCCAGAGGTATGTTGATTTTGTTAGATCGGAGGATTCAGAAAGTTTGATCCTCTTTGGCTCCCTAATTAGATCGTTATCTATTTCGGTGTCTAAAAGAGAAGGTTGAGTGGGATAGATGTAAAAAAGACCATTCTTCATACATGCATCAGTGACGAAAGAATTAGAAAAAGAAATACGAATTCCATTATTTATAAACTTTAAATAATAATCTTGCTCGAAAAGTTGAGCAACAGATACTAGGTTTTTCCCAAAGGAAGGAACATAATAAACATTATTCAAATTTAAAGTTCGATCTTCAAAAGATAGCGTCACGGATCCCACAGCCTTCGCAGACACCACGCTCTCATCACCCCACTTGAAGCAGAAGTCGCCATCCTCTAAGCTTTTGCTTTTCCTAAAACCAGTCAAGGAGCAGCAAATATGGTTAGTAGCAGCGGAGTCAATAATCCACGATGATACATTATCAGCTACTAAACAGGCTTCAGTAACAAGTACATTACCTTTTGCTTTGGTTTTGAGGTAGGCGGGACAGTTCCTACGCCAGTGACCAGGCTCGTTGCAGTGGTGGCACTTGTCTTTAGACTTGTCCACCTTCGGAGCCTTTGGCGCCTTCTTCTTCGTTTGAACCTTAGGTTGGTTCTTCTTCTCGGCATTGCGAGGTCTCTTCTTAGATCCAGAGGTGGAGGCAGTAGCATGTACTTCTCCTTGAGCCATCTTTTTCTTAGTGAGTGCCTCAGCGGTTTGAAGTTCCTTCATGAGCTCGGTAACAGTGTACTCTAGCTTGTTCATGGAATAATTCAACTTGAAGGTATCAAAGGTTTCGGGGAGAGTTTCCAAGATCATATCTATTTTAGTCTCCCCATCAATCTCAGATCCAAGAATCTCCATCTCGTTGAGATAGCTAATGATCAGCATCATATGATCTCTAACGGGAGTTCCAGCCTTCATACGACAGTTCATGAATTGTCGGACCGCTTGTTGCCTAGCTTGACGTCCTTGCCCTCCAAACATCTCATGGAGATTGTAGAGCATATCGGTGGCAGTTTTATAATCACGATGTTGTTGTTGCAACACATTGTTCATCGATGCCAAAATATAGCATCTCGCAATCTCATCGGATCGAAGCCAGGCCGCCAGGGCGTCTTTCTCCTCTTGCGTCGAATCTTCATTCGTTTGAGGACAGGGGGTGGTGAGAACCCATTTGTGCTTGTCGACAGTAAGGACTATGTCGAGGTTACGTTTCCAGTCGACGTAATTGTCGCCTTCGAGTTTATTCGAGGAAAGAATTGTAGAGAGAGGGTTGAGAGACATATTGCCTATAAAAGTTTAAACAAGTTTATGATTAGTCTTTGGTTTAGGATTTAAGTTTTATTAAGACTTTTATAAAATCCAAAGGTGTTATAAACCAAACGATAATTTACTCCCTCAAGAGAAGGCCGCAAAAAATCTCCATTTATAAGTAAATGACACATCATTAATGCTAAGCCAAGATGTCAATACATCTATTTTGACTAGCCACCTTTTAAATTGGTTTGATCACTCACATCCTTTCGCAGAGCCTCAAGGGAGGATTACTAGGGATTGAGCCTAAGTGTGTAACCAACCACTTAGTCCAAAAGATTAGCTTTGAAAAATAATCCCCCAAGGGGAGGCCTTGTCATCATTGCATCACTTTCGGACGTAGCTCATTGAGCAATGATCGAAGCAATAACGCCTTGGAGTACTCACATTTAAGTGAGGATCGCAAGAGCGGCTCTTAGTCCCACGTTATTGCATCTTTCACTAGTGTTGGGGATCGTGGGTTACAAACAACGAATATAACCCTCCCACTTAGTTTTTGGAGATGGTTCATCGACTCTTATAAGTTCGGAAACAGATTTCCTAGTTAGAGAGCGATAGAGCGGACAACTAGAAGAGAATCCTAGATCGACATGTTCAGAGCAGTATTAGTGCATAAAGGCACAAGGTACATACTCGATCTTTTCCTATTTTCTATTTCGGGAAAGTGCGTGAGGGAAGTGTGAACTTCAACTCACTCGAACACTTGAAAGTTTGAGATTACACATCTTTTTATTTTTCGGCTTGTCTACAAGGAGACCTCCCACTCAAATTTTCAAGAGCATATAGATTTTGAACATATGTGATATAGATATAGTTTTGAAAACATTTTGAAAATTTATTTGATTTGGATGACAAAATATTTTCAAGTTTGAAAGTGAAAACGGATTTTCAAAATTCAAACTAGTTTTGTAAAAATTCAATTTCAATTAATCTTTCAAAAATCAAAACTTTTAATCCTACACATCATGTTTATAATCATATGAAAAACATTTTTGCTCAAGAAAGTTTTCTCATTAGAGTTCTATAACTCATGGTAGTGGGGTTTGAAAATCCGGATTTCTAAAAAAACTGGAGTTTCAGACAGCCGCGCACCTCGGAGTAAAATCGCCATATCTGGCGGCTCCAATGTCCTTTTCAGCCCAAACTGGTGGCATTGGACAGAGGACAGACAGAGCTTTAATTTGATTCAAGAATCATTAAATTTCGATTTCTGAACAGAGAGTTATGCCACTTTTTAAATACGGGTTTACTCCAGCTCGAAGAAAAAGAAATAAATTAAAACTTTGGTTCTTTTTAGGTGCGAAAAAGAATCAAGTGTAACGGAACGTTTTAAGATGTTGTTTAAAGCTTTTATTTGTGTTTTATTAGCAGGGTAATAACATAGAATAAAAGAAATAATAACAAGCATAAAACGAATACGGTAAATAAAAGAAACTAGAAAGACAAAGTAACTAGTCACAAAATTTACCAAAATTTCTCAAACCTTTAAAACACGTTTTTCAATATAAAAAATTAAAAACTTTTAGAACTGATTCTAATGTGTTTTAAAAACATCCCAAACTCATAGAAAATCAACATGCTTTTTAATTTAAAGACAAGAGCATTAAATTAAAAAAAAATCTAAGATTACAATTCTAACTTGTCACAAAATTAGTAAACTTTCGAAAACGATTTTCAAGCTCATAATTTTAAAAATATGTACATGCTAATCTTTGACCATAGCTCTGATACCATTTGTTGGAATCGATCTAGGGTTTGAGAAAATAATTAACGCTTCGGTAAGCGGCGGAATTTTAAAAATTTTCTTTTACAAGTAAAACAGTTTTTACTAACCTAGACAAGTGCAAGTACATGTAATTAAAAACCAATATGAGCTAGAAGTTTACTAACCTTTCTTGAAGCTTGAACTTTGAAGAAGCTTGTGGAAAGTTTGCAACGCTCGTCTCCCCTCGCAGCACGTCTCTCTTTCTTTCCTCGGCACCTCGAGCAACCACGAAAGTTTCTATCACTAAATCACTCGAAAAGAAGGAATCAGTGAGTGGGCACTTTTAAACGCTACGACTTAAGAACGAGTCTCAAAGTCGCAGAGCTAAAGACTAGGTCGAGTGAGGACCTAGGTGCCAAGACAAGAAAAATCGAAAATATAAACTAGAGAGAGAGAGAGGAAGGGGCGGCCAAGTCTAGAGAGAGAAGCTCTCAATCTCTAAAACTTTGGATGAATCAATTGTGAGGAAAAGGGGCTCCTATTTATAGGAGAGGTCTCACCTTCTATAAGGTAGTTTCCTCTTCTATAGAATATCACATATTCATGAGCCAATTACCTCTTTTCCCACTTGAGATGCTCGGCCAAGGATGCCTTCTAGAAGGCTTGGATTTGTTTCCATTTTTGTTCCTTGCCTTGCCTTGTCTCTCTCTTGGCCGATTACCCTAAAGCATCCTCATGCAAATTTGTTTCCTCTTTTTCTTTTGGCAAGTATCTTGATACATTTATGCACAAAATATTCTCTCTTGATTGGGTATGTTGGGCGCCTATGTCCTTCTAGAATGGGCTTCTAGAAGCTTTTCCATTTGTTCATGACAAAATGAAAAAGGCCCAATAAGAATTTTCAATAAAATTCTTATGAAATGAAATTAATTCACAAGGCCCAATGATCAAGTCATGGCCGAGTGAAATTAAGTCATCAAATGAACTTGTCAAAAAATTTATTGACACTCATTTCATCCTTTGTCTCAAAAGACAAAAATACCCTTTTGACTATTTTCGTTCTTGTTTTGACTTAGCTTCCAGTTTAACTATTCCTATCGATGTGATTCTTGATAGTGACCTCATGGACCCAAATGAACAAAGCTTGAGCTAAAAACTTGGACTCAAAAGTTCACAAACCTTTTCCAAGTTTAGCTTAATGCCAACTGACTCCACTAAAGAGCTGACACTTAAAATCTCTCGGTTCAAATGAATTTATTTTCTACTCAAGAATTCGACCTAATTATGATGAGCGGATCCACTGAATATTATCTATGATTACCCTTCATGAATGTCATCAGCTAGTCGGGATTTACTAAATTACCATTTTACCCTTCTAGATGTTATTTCCTCAACTCCTTTGTCGCTTGTGAATAAGTTAGAAACAATGTATTGACGAGGAGCTAACAAGTCACATTGTTTCATCCAAAAGAGTCAGGACTCAATTTGGACACTGGCCAGTTCATTTATTCACACTCCAAGGAACAAAGCATGAGGTGACATACATTGCATTTCAGCAATCTTGTACATGAATTCCATATCTATGAGAACTTCACAAAGTTACTCATGACAGACTCACAACTTAGTACTTCACCAATAGGCCTTGTTCGGAATCACATAGTGAGTCCGAACTTTGACTTTCTCAAATGAGAATACTAAGGTGTGAAATGGCATGTCTCATTTCAAGATTAAGGTAAGCATGATGCAATTCATACATAGTGACTTCGAGACATAAGAGGTTAAATGGTTTGTTCTTATATTGTCTCTAGAAGTGCACTGGTCAATTCAGTACCTTCGGAAGATACCTAGAAGAACTATAGAGTCCCCAACTCTCAATGCCTCATAACCAGACATCATAGATTCTTCTAACAATCATACTGAGGTCAATAGTCCTTTGACCCTAAGATTGTGAATATATCGTTTTAAGCAAACTACAAAGAGTTTGTTCATGCAAATCTACATTTGTCTCTTCGTAAGTTGTTAAGTTTGTTTATGGACTAAAAGACTAAGGTTTTATCATAAAGCTTCAAACAAAGAAAGAATGAATGAACGTTTCAACTTTATTAATGAATAGATAGGCAATTACAAGCAAGAGTCTTCATGAGACTTTATTACATCAAATGTACAAAATAAAGACTACAACTCTTCTTGTGGGCACTATTGACAACAATCAAGCCTTACGAGGCCATGTCCCACGGGATTCAATCCTACGGGATCAAGCCTTGCGAGGTCATGTCTTACGAGGCCCCACGGGGTTAGCCTTACGAGGCCACGTCTCACGAGACTCAATCCTACGGGATCAAGCCTTACGAGGCCATGTCTTACGAGACAAAAGCCCCATGGGCCAACCTTACAAGGTCACGTCCCATGAGACTCATCCTACATGATCAAGCCTTACGTAATATGACTTATGAGACATAATCCTACATGATCAGCCTTACAGGTCACATTTTGCAAAGTTGCACTCCGCGAAGCGCGCTGGTACGAGATACGTCTCCAAGTCACAAGATCAAACGATCCAAGGACATCAATCACGAAGCTTTCGGGGAACACAAGACAAATTTCCCGCACGACAAGTCGCATAAGAAACTGGGGGGTTAATGTTATGTCATATTTTTCATGAAGTAAAAATGACACCCCGAGAGTAAAAAAACGACATAAAACCGGAAGATCCTTCCGCCGAAACATCAAGACTAGAGGATCCCTTCGTCAAAAGTCCTAAACCAGAGGACCCCTCCGCCAGGACTCCCAAAACCAGAAGATCCCTCTGGTAGAACCCATAAAACCAGAGGATCCCTCTGGTAAAATCCACAAAACCAGAGGATTCCTCCGGTAGAACCCATAAAACCAGAGGATCCCTCTGGTAAAATCCATAAAACCAGAGGATTCCTGCGGTAGAACCCACAAAACCGGAGGACCCCTACGGTAAAATCCCCAAAACCGGAGGATCCCTCCGGTAGAACCCACAAAACCGGAGGAACCCTCCGACCAAGTGTCCATGACTTTGCACATTCAAGATCCTATAAATACCCCTCTACATCCATTCTCAAGGTAAGTTCGCTCTTGACTTGAAAAACTATGTCTCTCTCTCACTAGAGAAACATTTCCTCTCTCTACCCTGTAGAGACGAGATAAGACCCCCCACCTCTGCTAATGTTAAGCGTCGGGGGAAAACCCTCCGTGCCCCCTGGTTCATGTTTCTTGATTCTCAGGTTGAAGAACACGAAGAACGCGAAGAACACGAATAACGCGAAGAACATGAAGAATGTGAAGAACACGAGGCCGAGAATAACGCGAAGAACACGAAGAACGTGAAAAACCACTTTTTGGTGAGGCAAGGACGACGAGAATAGAAGAACTTCACAACACCTAACCCACGTGCGGTCATAGGGTCCGACCCTAGATCGAACCACGGACGGTTCTGAATGCTAATCCAAAATTAACAAGTACTAGGACGTGCTTAGCATGACTCAGCACCAGAAGACCATTTCTTCTTGGATATAGGCGAAGAACTTTTGTCATCATAGTGAGCCGACCCCGTGTTCTTTCCGTGTCGAGAAATAGACTCGAAAGTCTATAATTACTTCAACCGCTGAGATAATCTGTAACTCAACTTATTCATGATATAGTTGGATGTGAACTGTATGAAATCACTCGATATAGAATTCAGTATGATTCCCATTTGAGTAACCTCATCCATCTCTGCCCTACAAAGTTCAACTTTGATAGAGTAGTTCGTCATTTTCATGATATGATCCCTTACCGGAGTCCCCGCCATCATCCTAGTATTAGTGCACTTACGAGTGAGTTCTATGCGGGCATGCTCGCTTTGCATCCGAAACATTTTTTGCATCGAATCAAGGATCTCCATAGCAGTCTCATTCACTTTCATCTTTGTTCACAACGCATCAGATATGCTTTCGAGCATGTATGCTACGGCCGTGTTATTGGCCATAACCCACTTTTCATAATCCTCTCTCAAGTTTCTAGAGGCATTAGGGCCAGGAAATGCAGGTCTATTTGCAATGAGAATAAATCGGATGCTTTCACTCCCCAGCGACAACGTCTTTCGACAACATGGCCATAATAAGGTTTGACATGGTTACTGAATAAATAAACAAGTACTAAATTAAGAAATTGAAAAGAAACAACTGTCGAAAATATTTAGGAAATAAAACCATAATGCAGGATAAAATGATAATGGTAACAGAATCCCGTTTTTATGTTCCTTGGTAATTTGACCAATAGTCACCCTCAGCCTCCTTACTGGGGACAGAGCAGGTGGCACCTACTAAAAAATGAAAAGCATTGCTAATTAATGAGCAATTATCGTTCATGTACTCATCATAACTATGCTCACTAACTACCAATTTTTTCAAGAATCATTGCCACATGCAACAATTAAATTGTCCATGCATGAGTCAACCAACATTTCGCGCAGATAAGGACTTATCCCAAATGTGCTAACGAGGATTAGTCAGGAATGGAATACATCCTATTCTACCTATCGTCAGAGACCCAACCTTGTTATTTGAATAAGAAAAGGCATTCCGTTCGGAACTCAGACATAACATTCACTTAGAAGAGTTGCTGAAACGATCATCCTCACGGTGTTGGTAGAAATGTTGGAGGCCTTCTATTTGACTAAATATATCTTTAATATTTTAAATTTCCTAGCATTAATCTAGGTGAGTCACTTTTAAATTTACTAATCTTGATTATAAACCTTTTAAAAGCGAATCTAAACTACCCATTCCAGTTTAAAATATATCTTAGATATTAGGTTTTGTGCCTTTAAACCCGAATGCTTCGCTTCACAAACAAGCTTCTAGTAGGGAAGGTAGGGACACCGGGGTCCTCTTAAATTGTGAAATCCCGAAACCTAGCCATACGTATATTAGAAATTGTGACGTGAAATTACGATTTGATTTAATTTGATTTGCCACTACATTTGCATTATGCTTATTGTTGCATGTTTTGAGTACTTCCAATTTCAAATATAGAAATGATTTTTTATTATTTTCCTAATAATTTATTCCTACACTTATTTTGAAACAAATTATATATATATATATATATATATATATGCATGTGTTGTCGCTCGTTTTCGGACAACGATTTAGAAGCCTCAAGCGGTTAGACCCAAGGCCGGACCGAGTGGTCTCGCTTTGGCTTGAGCGTGTCGAACTTGGTATCCCAAGTCGTCCCTTAGCTTAGATGTTAGTAGCGTTTGTCGGAACACCTGAAATGACAGAAAAACACGTGAACTACAAAGGGAAAACAGATGGGGTGCCTCTGTTTACCTCTCAAACGCTCAACATTAGTGGGATTGAGGTGGAGTATAAAGGGTTTAGTGTTTAGAGGGTCGAAGCTTGATATAAACGAGTGAAGTACGAGTTCAGCAGCGTTTCAGTACTCAATTTCGAATTACCTAGATCAAGGGAGGGACCCTTGTATTTATAGGCGACCAAGGGGCGGTTTAAAGACCCCATGGCCGAGTGGAGGTTGAGTGAGATGGGCCTCGGCCTCCCGAGCGCTGGCTGAGTGACGGATCACTCGGCCTCCCGAGCACTGGCCGAGTGGAGTATCTTCGGCCTCCCGAGCGGCGGCCAAGCGCTGGCCGAGTGGAGCATCTTCGGCCTCCCGGGCGCCAGCCGAGCGCTGGCCGAGCGAGGGGCACTCGGCCTCCCGAGCGCCGGCCGAGCGTTGTACGAATGCTAGCCGAGTGGAGCATCCTCGGCCTCCTCGGCGCCGGCTGAGTGGAGTGCCCTCGGCCTCCCAAGCGCTGGTCGAGCGCTGGCCGAGTGGAGTGTCTTCGGCCTCCCGAGCGCCGACCGAGCGCTGGCCGAGTGGAGCGTCTTCGGCCTCCCGGGCGCCAACCGAGCGTTGGCCGAGCGAGGGGCACTCGGCCTCCCGAGCGTCAGTCGAGCGCTGGAAGAGTGTTGCCCGAGTAGAGCGTCCTCGGCCTCCCGGGCTCCAACCGAGCGCTGGCCAAGCGAGGGGCACTCGGCCTCCCGAGTGCCGGTCGAGCGTTAGACGAGTGCTGGTCGAGTTGAGCGTCCTCGGCCTCCCGGGCGTCGGCCAAGCGCTGGCCGGGTGTTGGCCGGGTGAAGGGGCCTTGGGCTTCTCGGCCATGGCCATGGCCCGGCCATTGGCCGGGCGTGGCCTTTCGGCCTTTTTTGGCGTGGTCCGGCCATTGGCCAGACGAGGTTCCTCTGAGCTGATGCATGCGTGGTCGACCTGGGACGGGCCGACAACAGCATGTATAAAATGAGTAATTGAAAAGTTGTTTATAAATACTTAAATCAATTATTGTTGTCAATGGTGCCTATAAGAAGTGTAGTAGTTTTTACTTATGTACATTTGATATAATAAAGTCTTACAAAGACTCTTACTTGTAACTGCTGAATAATTAATAAAAGTTGAAACGTTCATTCATTCTTCCTTGTATGTTTGAAGATTTATGATAAACTATAGTCTTTAGTCCTTAAACAAACCTAACAACAAATGAAGAGTCAAATATAGATTTGCATGAACAAACTCTTCATGGTTTTCTTAAAACAGTATATTCACAATCTAAGGATCAAAGGGCTATTGATCTCAGTATGATTGTTAGGAGAATCTATGATGTCTAGTTATGGGATATTGAGAGTTGGAGACTCTATAGTTCTTCCTATGTATCTTCTGAAGGTACTGAATTGACCAGTGCACTTCTAGACACAGAATAAGAACAAACCATTTATTCTCTTAGGTCTCAAATTCACTATGTATGAATTGCATCGTGCTTACCTCAATCCTGAAATGAGACATGTCATTTCATAACTTACGTATTCTCATTTGAGAGAGTCAGAGTTCTAGATTCACTATGTGATATAGACAAGACCTATTGGTGAAGTACTAAGTTATGAAGATGACATGAGTAACTTTGTGAAGATCACATAGATATTGAATTCATGTACAAGATTGATGAAATGCAATGTATATCACCTCATGCTTTGTTCCTTGGAATGTGAATAAATGAACTGGCCAGTGTCCAAATTGAGTCATGACTCTTTTGGATGAAACAATGTTACTTGTTAGCTCCTCGTCAATACATTGTTTCTGACTTATTCACAAGCGACAAAGGAGTTGAGGAAATAACAGCTAGAAGGGTAAAATGGTAATTTTGTAAATCCCGACTAGCTGATGATATTCATGAAGGGTAAACATAGATAATATTCAGTGGATCCACTCATCACAATTTAGTTGAATTCTTGAGTAGAAAATAAATTCATTTGAACCGAGAGATTCTCAGTGTCAACTCTTTAGTGGAGTCAGTTTACATTAAGCTAGAACTTGGAAAAGGTTTGTGAACTTTTGAGTCCAAGTATGCTAGATCAAGCTTTGTTCATTTGGATCCATGAGGTCACTACCACAAGTCTTTAGAGTAGGATTAGTTAAACTAGAAGTTAAGCCAAAACAAGAACTAGACAAGTTTTACGAAAATTGTCTAAAGGATAATTTTGTCCTTTTGGACATAGGATGGTATGAATGTCAATAAATAAGTCTTTTTGACATTGTCATATGATGACAATGAATTTCAAGTCACACGGCCATATTGATGAATTGGGCCTTGTGGATTGAATTTCATTTCATGGAATTTTATGTGAAAATTCTTAATGGGCTTTTCTTATGTTGTCATAAACAAATAAAGAATCATCTAGAAGTATATGTTCTAGAAGGCCAATCCATCCACACAAGCAAGGAAAGAGAGATTATTTTTTGCATTGATGTATGAAGATACTTGCCAAAAGAAAAAGAGGAGACAAATGTCCTCTAGAAAGAATCAAAGGGGGCGGCAACCAAGAGATAGCAAGCAAAAGAGGAATCAAATTTGCTTCTAGAAGCAAGAGGCTTGGACGTGTAAGGTGGGAAAAGAGGAAATGAAGATTTACTCATGACTATGTGATATTTAATAGAAAAGAGGAAACTACTTTTTGAAGGTAATCCTCCTCCTATAAATACACCACCTCATTCACAATTCACAACACACAAGTTTTAGAGATTGAGAGCTTCTCTCTCTAACCCTTGGCCGCCCATCCTCTCTCTCTCTCTCTCTCTCTCTCTCTCTCTCTCTCTCTCTCTCTCTCTCTCTCTCTTCTTGTCCTTTTTGTTTTGGCACCTAGGTCCTCATTAGACCTAGCGTTTTGTTTTAGCTCTTTGGCTCAAAGACTTGTTCTTGAGTCATAGTGTTTAAAAGTGCCCACATACTAAATCCTAACCACACTCAAAGACTCTAGTGGTAGAAACTTTCGTGGTTGCTCACAGGTTCAAGAAGACCAATGCGAGAGGCGAGCTGCGTAGGGAGACGAACGTTTCAACCTTTCTAAGGCTTCTCAACGTTCAAGCTCCATTCAGGGTTGGTATCGAGTAAAAACTAAATGTAGTTTTAAAATTTTAAAGGGTCAAGCGGCTATATAGCCAAATAGAACTTAAGCTTTTGCAAAATAGCCATAGTTTGTCAACTATAAGCAAACTAGCCAAATTAATCTAGGTTGGATTAAATTTAATCTCAACGAACTATAAAGACAGAATGTAAGGTTTATGACGGCTGGATTAAAATTAATCGAGGCAGGATTAAAATTAATCGTAGTACTTGGCTATTTTACTATATCTAATGAAGACAAGATTAAAATTAATGAAGGCAGGATTAAATTTAATGACGATCTGGAAATTCATCAGATCCAACGCTCTCTACGGCACCGCCAGGGTCTTCACCGCCGTTTCGAGCTACGCGTTTCGAATCAAACGAAACAGGACTCACATAGTACGTCTCCACTTCTCCCATTTCGCTTCCCCGAGCTACGATCTCAGCTCCGCCGAGTTCATAGTCTCTGTAGACGAAACCCTAAGCTCGAGAAGGACTCGATCGAGATAACCTTCAGGCCGATCGACGATTCAGGCTTTGCACTCGGCGTCGGTGAGCCCTAGCTTCTGATTCGGCGCGTTGTTAGCACTGCTTGCTCTCACAGAGAACCGAACGCCATGACTGAGCCTGGCCGAGCTCCGAGAGAAACTCAAGCTCTTGGCGGCGTTCGACGGCCTCAGACCGGCGAATTGCTGACAGTCTAGGCTCTTCACCGTTGCTCCGGCGTTCGCAGGCGAGTTGATTATCGAGGAAGCCATGGAAGTCGAGTCTGGAGAAAGGAATTGCAGAGAGAGAGAGAGAGAGGTTGACGATTATTCCAGGCCGATCGACAAGATTAAAAAGTTTTTTTTTTTTTTTTTGAAACGATCTGATTAAATTTTTTAGAGATGGCTATTTTACCAAACAAATGAAACTATGGCTATTTTGCAAAAACAATAGTTTGAGATTGGCTAGTTCATACCATTTTTCCAATTTTAAATTATATGTTCATGCACTTTGTGTAGGTAGTAAAATCGTTTTACGTGTTTTAAAGAAATTTTTTATATTTCATCGCTTGCTAGAAGTGATAAATCTTTTCTTAATCTTAGATTTATTCCAACAATTATATCATTAATTATATTGATATATTAGCATGGTCACATCTTTATATATATAATATTAATTATGTATCTGGGATACGAATATATATGGATACACTTTTACATATATATATATATATATATATATATATATATATATATATATATATATATATATATATCCCTATACTGATATAAAATATAAATACATGCATTAAGTATGATATATATAATGAATTTGAAGAAATCGGTTATCACATTTCAAAGGAAAAGTGGACAGTAATAAGAATCCTTGCATTAATAGTATTAACAAATAGATATATACGAGCATGGTTATATATGGATACATATTTTCAATGATTTAATAGCAATATATATTAAACAAATGGAAAACAATCGTTAGCTTTATCCACACTTATTTTCTGAATGAATTAAAGTTGTGATTTAATTACATTAAATATAAGAGACCTTTTTATTACTCTAGTGGTTACTGTTGAGTTCTCCCTTACTCTCTTTTTTGAAGCTTTCAGTCAAACACTTATGTAACCAATTTTCTTCCATCTTCCTCACACACTTCAATTTTTTTCATCCCCTTCATCTAAAACAAAACAAAAAAACTTTCCTAAATTACCAAGTAATCTATTCTTTGAATTTTGATGTCCATACAAAGATTAAGAGCATCCTTTACGACTATTTGACCAGTGGTATTTTCACAAGCTCTCTTGTTCATTATTTTATGATATAACTGATTATGATGCCAAAATTTTTATGAATACAATCGATTATATTATTTTTATGATATATCATATTTTACAAACAATGAGAACAATGATTTAATTTAAATATCTATTATTTTATGAATATTTGCAAACAATCTACGAAGCAGAGTTGGGGGTTAAGAAAATATTTTAAACAGTCTACGAAGCTTAATGATTTAAGGGCAGTAAGAAACATGTTTGTATTACGAATTTTATTTTTAGTCAGTATTTTTATACACAAAAATTTCAAATATTATTGATACATGTTTTAAATTACATGATTTTTAGAAGAGATGTTGTACTAAAAATCATTTACCATCAGTGCATCGATATTTTATTTCTGTTTTAAACAGCGTGGTGTTTGATTTTTTAATAATAGGCACTGTTAACCTGAAAAAATTGGTTACACCTATCTCACGATGTGATCTGAGTTCCGAGCACGCAGTCTCAGAGGGTCTCAGGTTCTAGGCAAGACTTTCTCTAAATAAAGACGAATCTATTACAAGAGAGCAATGTAAACGAGAGTGTTCTACGAAGCTATAGCTAATTCTTCTTTGTTAAAAAAAATTCCTTCTTTTTTTTGGTTTCGTCGAAGTCTCTATTTAGAGGAGTCTAGGAGCCTCGGCACTTGCTAGTGGATGTCGTGGGAGAATGCTACGGATCGTAGGGTGATCAATCTCACGTCCTATGGCAGTTATTTGATCCCCACTCTCTGTCATGAAGAGTGGGTGGTTATTTACGCTATTCTCGGTGTTAACCGTTGAGATGAGCGTTTTGATTATTTATTACACATGTTTTATTGTCCGACTAGTCTTTTAAACCTATTATCTTCTCTTCTCTTCGAAGTTCTGATAGATAGGGTCCGTTATTTGCTAATTTGAATGTTCGCTCCTTAACCTTCATGAGTTCTCGGACCTTTGCGTACAAACTCCAGTGCTGGATACCTCTAATTCTCGGAATACCGACTAGATCGTTTGATTTCTGCGAATTCTACGAGTAATAGGTACAAAATGTATTTTCGAATGACATTTTTATAGAAGATATTTTTATGTGCTTTTTTATGTGATAAAAATTTGATGAGTGTTTAATTAGCCAAAACATTTATTTACCAGAGATGGTACAACAATTTGCCTAAATCATTACCTAAATTAGCCTGTCTTTGTTTTAAATTATACTCTCACAAGAGATATGTATGATGGAGATAGATATTAGTATGCAAATATTGACTCATTAAACTCATGGAAGAAAATATATGAATTAAAAGTAAAAAGACACGCAACATTGAATTATTGGACATAAAATATCAATAGAGGGAGGAAAATTGACATCGGCCAATGTCCCAAGTGCAGAGCATTTAACCGTTGACAAATTAAGTTCACTGAGTACCTTAAACAAATTATTATTCCACCACTCGGCTATATTGAGAGATTAATTGGGTTGTCGTTGCACTAGTTGCCATTAATCAATGAGCCTTTATAATCTCTTTCTTTCTTTCCTTTTTATCCACTCCATGAAAGAACATGTTAGAGTGTTTTCTTCCCAACTTTTTTGACTTTGGAGGCAAATTTTGTTGATCATGGAGCTTTTTGCATATGCATATAGAATATGTATATGTATATATATATATATATATATATATATATATACATATATTAATGATAATTTGTTTGAAAGAGGCATAGAGATGGTAAGTAAAAAAATGTTCATTAGTGTGATTCTTTCTACATCTTTGGTAGGGAAACAAGAATCTTTGTTTTCCAGGTGTAATCATTACTATGTTTTTTTTTTTTTTTTTTTTTTTGCCCTTGTGGTTTCTTTTTCTTTTTCACTCCTTTTCTTTCGGGGTTTGGTTCAAGGAACTTCGTTGTGAATGCTTTCTTATGAATTTCGTTTTTTTTTTTATCTTGGTACAATATTGTGTGATCGAGATTGTACAGCCTTTTCAAATTTATTTTCTTCTGGTTTTCACACTATTTTTACATGATTTCAGAAACCCTTTTGATCCTCACTTTGATATCTGACCAGTATTACACTACTTGAAAGGTCGTAGCTGGTTGCAATATCTATTTAATGGAAGCTATCAGTGTAATTAATATAACTCATAAAGGTGAAGGACACAGAATTGGCAGAGGAAAAGCTAGACATTGTATGCTAACCCAAAATTGATGGATCATTCAAGTTTAAATTATTTGGGATAAAAGTGTAATTAAGAGCAACTACAATCACGCCATTTTGGGTTCAGCATTTATGTATCAGTGTTAGATATTTTCTCCAATCCTACCTTTTTTTTCTACACTA
Organism: Urtica dioica subsp. dioica; assembly: GCF_054948205.1. NCBI lineage: Eukaryota > Viridiplantae > Streptophyta > Magnoliopsida > Rosales > Urticaceae > Urtica > Urtica dioica. The sequence goes on from NC_142757.1 coordinate 31,291,248, forward strand.
AAATGGAGTAAAATTTGATATGATGAATAGTATGCCACCAAATAATGGTTGCGCGCTATTCTCTCACTCACTAATTCGGTATAGATTTATTTTTATTAACTATTATCGCATGAATTTGATTATTTGACCTTATTTTTTATTGATAAATAGATAAATAAGTAAAGTTAGAGTATATAGCATTATTTGACCCCATTTTTTATTGTTAAATAGATAAATAAGTAAAGTTAGAGTATATAGCAGACATTAATTAAATTACATAGCAATACACATCGACTAAATAGTATATATACGACATAAAGTATTATAAATTTTATATAAATACATCACATTGTAGCGAAAAGAAGTGCCAATTGTAAAAGTTACTACGTTTTTTTCCTATAATTTTGTTTTGAGTATTTAAGTTTGTCTATGAAATGTAATGTTTTCTAATTTAATTTTGTAAATCTTTTTATAAGAATAAAGTTTTTTTCCTTCTTAAGGGTGTCCTGAATATTTATATAACCACATCAACATCTTTGTGATAGAACAACAAAAATAATATTTAGAAGACAGCTCTTGACATAAAAATATATTATTGTAGTTGATATGAAAACTAAATAATATTTTAAAGAATAAAACAGTATTTGTGTTAAAAAAAAAAAAGAATATTGAATTAGAAATGAAATTATTGTATTTTAGTGTAAAGTTGACGCCGAAATTAATTATAGGCTGTATTACCAAGCCATATTTTTCATTGATAGATATTGTTCTTTTTTTCTTTTCTATTATAAGTACCAAGAAAACCTCTGTCTACAGAGGAGTGCAGACACGAAACCCATAAATCAAATCTTACATGAATTGACGAATATTGGGCGAATGAAAAATGAAGCCCAAGGGAAATATATCTACGGAGATAATAAATGGGTAATAAATTACTTTTTTTTTTCTTCTACGGAGAATGAAGCTGCAAAACTAAACAACACCAAAGATAGATGAGGATATATACTAAGAAATAAATGGATTGGCAAGATCATTTAGAGAAGACACTAAGAAATAAACAAGTCACAAATGACCAAACATATTACAGCTTAAACTGTTGAACTCGGTAGACCCATGATTGAGGAATTTATACTGATACGCTCTCAACTCAAGTGGGGTATCAGTCGGGTCTTCACATTCGATTGGAAATGGAATATAACTGATAACATCTGCTTTGCCATATCACAAACAGTTTATTTTTTAATAATATTGAAAAGAAAAAAAATGAAAAAAAAAAAACCGACTGTTTCTGTTCGCATGTGACAAAAAAATTGGATCAGTTTGTTTTTACAAGGACGAGGAATCAAACAAAACCATAGTCTAATGTGTCGACAGTGTTGTATTGTACCAATTAAATATGCAAATAAAGGGGAAAAATAGCCCCACCATTAACACTTCTTTTTTGTATTACGACTCGGAGACACAAAACGGCCAAATAATTCAAAGCGAAACATGATATTCCCCCACCTGATATTATTCCTTCACACATCACCAAAGAGGCCAAAAATATAATTTGATGGAGACACAAAAATTACTTGTCTCCCTAATTAACTCGCTCATATTTTACGTAATATATATGTCCTTATTTCTATATGCGTAGTACTATTAGCGTAGAAAACACTAAAAAGAAGTTCCAAAGAAGAAAAGCCCTAAGAACAAGGTTCTGATCTACATGTTCGAAGCTGCTAGAACAAAACCAAGAAACAAAAAAAAAAAAAAAATGGAAACTGCTAGTAATTACTCGATTTAGCATAGAAGCATGAACGAAACAGATATCAAAGTTGAGTTTTTTTTTTTTTTAATCCAACCAACCAAGCAGAAAATTACAAAGGGATTGTGTGGGTTTTACACAACCGATGAAAGAAAAAGGCAGCAAAAATGTAAGGACATAAATTAGTAAGAATAATAATAGTAACAGTAACCCCCACCGAAAGAAAAACAAAAAAACACGTAATGGGAATGGAAAAAAAAATGAACGAGTGTGGTGTTGATGATTTCTCAGTAGAGTCTGAGCACACTTCTGGCTATGGAGTGTGCGTGATTATACCTTCCCTTGCCGTTGGCGGCAGCGTTTCTGCGGGCGCTGTTGCTTCGGAGGGGAGCGAGGTAGAAGCGCAGCAAGCCGTTGTCGACGGAACGAGCGCTGCGGTTGCGCTCCAGACCCAACGGCTCTTCCTTGCTCTTCATTTTGGGCATGGGCTCGGGTGCGCGCATGGAAGAGCTCCTCCAGCTGGCGCTGCGCGTGTACCCGAAGCCGCTGCGATCCCCAAACGTCTCGGAGAAGGAGCGCTCCACCCCGTTGGGCCTCGGCCGCCGCTGGATCAGCCCCCAGATGTTCCACGTCCACCGCCGCGACTTCTTCACCTCCGAGTACTCGTCCCTCAGAGAGCCCGGGTTGGAGTGGTTGGAGTTGGACGTGGAGTGGTCCGCGGGCGTGACTTTGGCGTTCGAGGACTTCATCTCGTCGATCTCCGCCACCACCGCCTGAGCCGTCTTGCGGATGGAGTTCGACCGGTCGAGGCTGCGCCGCGGGCGCCTCGTCGACGAGTCCGAGTAGTAGTCCCTCGTCTGCGCTGAGCCGCCGGGAAACGCCTCCTCCTCCCCCGGGGGACCAAGCTCCGGCGACTCGCTGATCGGCTCCTCCACCGGAATGTGCGCGTCGGAGCGGGCCACCGGCGCGTCCTCCACCACGGACAGCATCGTCGGCATCCGCGGGAAGGTCCTTCCCGCCAGGTGGCCGTCCCAGGACGCCCTCGGCTCGTCGAACGAGTAACGCGGGTCGTCGAACGAGACCCGGCAGGCGTCGAGGGACATGCGGCCGGCGTCCAGGGAGAACCTCGGATCCGTGTCGCAGGACCGGCGCCCGAAGCCGTAGTCGGCGATCTCCGACTGAGTCTCTCGGAACTGCCTCCCGATGGGCTTCTCCACCGGGAGAGTCGCGGAGCCGCCCTGGCGCTTCTTCAGCTTCTGCTTCTGCCGCCACTTCTGAAGCTTCTTGCTGAGCACCGACGCGGCAGACCAGAAGCTCCCGGCGATCTCCTTCAAGTCCCGCCTCTTGGACTGAGAGTCGAGATCTATGTGGTCCTTCATCGCCTTCAGCTCGAAAAGCTCTTCCGCCTCTGTTTCCCTCTCCTCCACGATCTCAGGCTCCACCAGATTACTCGCGTTCGAAACCCTAACGGCCACCTCCTCCACAATCTCCTCGTCCTCGATTACCGGGTTCGGCACTCCCGACAGCGACGGCCTCCCGCTCTCCAAGGCGTCCGCGATCGCCGCCGACGCTGAAATCGCCGGTGGCTGAGGAAAGCGGTCGTCGTCCTGAGTGAATAGGTTCCAGAGGGTGCTCCTCCCGCGGACGTCGCAGGACTTCCTCTGCGGCTCGAAAGCGCCGGAGAAGTAGCCCTCGCCTGTGTTCTTCGAGGCCGAGAAGGACTTAGTCCGGCGGAGCTCGGGGAGAAACGACGGAGCCGCGGCGGAGGCGCCGGAGGGGGGCCTAAAGATGGCTCTGAGGGCGGCGGCGGCGGTGGGTTTCCGGGAGGCGGAGGTGGAGGAAGAAGAGGCGTTCTGGTCGAGCACGGAGAGGCGCTCGCAGAGGCATGAGGGGCAGAAGCCGGTGAACTGCTCTTCGGGATGGCGGGCGCAGGAAGTCGACGGGTGGTGCGGCTGCGGCGGCAACGGCAATGGCGGTTCGATCGCCGGATTCATAACAGGCTCTGCGATTTCCCCTCTCTCGTGGCGGAGACGGTGGCGACGATCATGTTCCAGATGAGAGAGAGCTTTTCAGTGGGTGGGAGCTTTGAAGAAGAATGGAAAGAGACTGTTTGGCTCCAACGGACAGTGTGACAATGAGAGAGAAAGCGAAGAAGAAAATGTCTTTATGAGATGTATAATCATATAAATTCAAGTAATTACATAAAATCTGTGACAAACTCTCTCGCACTCTCTCACTCGCTCAACGTTTCTCTCTCTCTTTCTAGGGACGCTCGATGGTGAAATGACTGTTCTGGGCCTATTGGTCTACTAAATCTTTAACCGAGGTCTGCCACTCTAGGGTCTGTTTGGCAAATGGGTTTTGATCCGAAATAATTAAAATCGAGGAGTAATAATAATAAATATTAATTCAATTTTGCAACTGTGACTAGATAAAATGAAGGGAAAATGACACGTATGTAAGTATATTTTACGTTTAAGTGATACTTTTTTTTTTAGATTTATATAACGGAATTATACCCCTAAAATTTTAGATAGTTTTCCAACGAATATTCTTATATTGATTTTTTTATTAATATTGATTATGATATTTATACGTAAATCTCATTTTATTTTTATTTATTCGCGCTTAATAGTCTCATTTGTAATTTATTTATAAAAAAACAATCTCCAAATTTTGAAATCCAAATATATTATTAGAATTCATACCTCTCAAATATGCAACATTGATTCCTGGGTTTCACGCACGAATCAATAATTTCGATAATTACTAAATGTCCATTTTTATCATTTCATCCGTTTGTGTTCTCTACGATGTTTCAAATTTCACAGATCGTTGTTTTTTTTTTAATAAATTACGTATAGGGCTATAATGCGCGAATTAATAAGGGTAAAATGATGTTCACTTACAAGTATCGGAGTCAACATTATTGAAAAATTAATAAAAATAATATTTGTAGTACAACTATCTATTTTAGGATATAATTTTGTTATTTTAATTAAACATAATTTACAAACTCGATTTTTTAACACCAAATGTTAAACCGACGTTTCACTCAAAACAGGATATGTGTGTGTGTCATTTTCCATATGATGATCATAGATGTCATTATTACTCTCTCTAAAATGGGTGGACGGATTCGAGTAACAAATGGGTGAATCTGTTAAACAAGAGTGTGGGTACACAATTTTTACACCATGTACGTGTTGGATATATCTAGTATTCGTCTCGTTTAAGAATATGGGTTAATGAGTGCGCTTTTACAAGTATTTTTTTAACAGATACAAAAAAAGTAGCTACACTTATTCATACTCTTTAAACTTGGGTCTTTTAAAATGGTACAAATCACAACAAGATGTTCCGTCTGATTCCAAAATTGAATTCGAATTTTATTTTGGTTTGTTTTGCGAATCATTAACTTGTTCTCATTAGTAAATCTTAATTGATTGTTTTCTCAAATTTTCCCGTATTTATATATTTTTGAAAATTTTAGCTGTTGGGTTTCTATACAGATCGAACGACTCAGAAAATATATTTTTTTTATTTTTTATCCATTATGTGCTCTAAAGTTTAAAGAAAAATTGAACTTTCTCATCAAATGCACCCCAAATTCTCATTTCTTCTTCATTAATCAATCTCAAACTTGTTCAACTCACACGATGACAATCTAAACTTCGGGAGCTCTACACTGCATTGTAGATACTCTTCAATGTTCTACGTTATATTAAAGATGGGTGCAGAACGCATTCGACAACATAGACCTCGTAGATGGTTTTGATCTTGATTTCACAAATATATACATGTTAAAGTAGTTATTATTTTAGTTTCCAGTATTTATAGACATTCTTTCGTCTATCCACATTTTCTCCATTGAGTTTTCTTGGAATATTTTTAACAAGATTTTTCAATCTGTTGTTCATTACTTAACATTTTCATTTTGCTCATTAATATAAAAAAAAACTACTCTAAAAGCCATTTGAAATCAAATAAATTCATTATAAAATTAAGGATCTATTAGGTATATAGCCATATTTACGGTTTCATATTGTTATATAGCCAATGTTTCATAAATCTTAGGTAAATAACAACTTCCATGTATTTACACGCGTAAATTGAGGTAAATACCACACTTTTTTATGGGTAATATAGCTAAATAGCCTCCCATATTTAGACAGTTTTGGATTTGGCCAACATTCTGTTAATTTCGGGTTAATAGTCAGTCCAATTTATTTACATAGATAAAAATATCAAAATAACCTCCCAACCGTTCCCGCCCATTTACCTCACGACAATTAAATCCTTTAAAACAATATATTCGGACATTAACTGTAATCTTCTCTCTCACACAAAATAAAATCATTTAAACCAATATATTCGGCCATTAACTGCAATCTTCTCTCTCACACAAACAAAAATGTCAAACACGAAATCCACAAAATTGAAAACCCAAAAAATTAATCGCGTGCTCTGGTTTCATCGGCGAAAAATCTTCTTCTTTTGGGCGACTGATAATTTTAGGATCATTAACATAAACGACGACCATAACATCAAACCCGACGGCGAAGAAAGGTAATATCCAGAGAGTTTACAAATTTGATTTTTTCGAACCTGGTTTTATATACTTGTCTGGTTTCGTCGCGGCGTGATAGCCTCCTCGCTGGTAATCTTCGGTCCCTTCGTCCTCCGACGTGTAGTCGCTACTCTCGTTCCGATCGTCCTCGCGATGCCTCTCCTCCATCGCCGATCTCTAGGGTTTCCACTTCGATTCGGAGAAATAAAAGATTGGAAAAAATGGATGATCGCTCTGGTTTTTAAATCCAATAAGAAAGAATACAAATGAAAGTTTTTTTTTTTTGTGCGTGTTTGAGTTGTAAATAAGAGTCATGTAAATTGTAAATTGATTCATTTATATGTAAATTGATGTCACGTTAAATATACTGGTTCATTTACAATCTGCAGAAAATCTGTTTTTGCTTATAACAATAAAATTTGTGAGCAAAATACACGCTATTTACTGAAGCCTGTTAATAGACAGTAAATATAAAATTTATTTAAAATTTATTTGTATTGTAAATAAGCTGACAAATCAATTAACAACAGAGAACGTGAAAAATTATGAGAACCGAGATCCTTACCAGATTCAATGAGCGAAGCCAATAATGAATCAGAATAATATCTATAAATGCTTATTTTTGTGGGATACTGTGTATATTCTATTCTGCCACAAATATATAAACTAATTTTCGAAAACCAACCGCTATATATTTCATATACACACGTCCAATATTTAAGGAGAATACAATAACTGATTAAGGAAAATAAGAGAATTAAACATTAAAGCCGATATTAATAGAGCCAACACACGTCCAATATAACTACTTTCCCTTTCAGTTTATTTCGAAATTTAAAAAAAAAACTGCCTCTTATATAATGAAGACCGAAATTAATAAGGGCAAATGAGTAAAAAAAAATTCAGTTAATGTCATGCCACGTAAGCGTATTGGCTATTTACAAATAATTAACCAAATGTTGGCTAAACCGCAATTGACAGCGTTTGTAAGGCTTATGTGGCCAATTATTTCAATGGAAAAGCAAATCAGGAATGTCTCGTCATCTTTATGACTATTTACTTAAGATTTACAAAACGTTGGCTATATAGCAATGCCAAACGTTTTAGTTGGCTAGTTACCTGATTTTTTTGTAAAATTAAAGGGGCAATTAGGTCAATAGTCCATCCTCCTTTAAAAAAGTAGTCAAAGTTTCATTTGTTTTTAAAAAGCCCACTAGGCCTGCAGTAAAATAATTAACCAAGGTAGCTATATTTTTAATAAAATGAAACTTTGGCTAAAATCTTGAAAGGAGCTAGTGAAATGGTTAGTTACAACAAATTCTTGATAATTAAAATTATGAAACCGAGATTGATATTTTTTTTAGTTCCATAAAATATCTATAAATTATATTTCGATGGAAACCATAATTTTAGTAAGAACGAAACTATTTTCTTGTTTTGTATTGTTGGCCTTGTTCATACACGTATTTTTTTTGTCAATCTTAATGACTTTTTAAACCCAGTGGAAGCTCGACCCCGAGTCCAACCCAAACTCTTTTATTAGGTAGACAAACCGAGCCTAGAAAATAGGACATTACGACTAACCCGATACCAAGCCTCATCCCTCGAGGTCGAGGGTCAGACCAGTGCCTATAAAAGGCCTAAACCGAGCTAAATAAAAGCATAGACTCGAACCTTTTTAGAAAAGTATAAATATATATATATATATATATATATATATATTAGTTGAAAAAATACATTTTATATAAAAACTAACCATATTTTAATGTAAAAATAATTATATCATTTATAATAATTTTATTTAAATGTGGAAATAGTTTTCATATATAAAAACTAAAAGAAATTTTTTTTATTTTAAACTCGAACTTTTTAGAAAATTATAAATAAAAATATTTTAGTTAAAAAATACATTTTATATTAAAAATAAATATATTTTAATTAACAATAATTATATCATTTATAATAATTTAATGTAACTATGAAAAGAGTTTTCATATATTAAATGAAATAAAAAGTTTTTTTTTAAAAAATTTTAAAGAGGTTGGGCTCTATCCAAGCCCGATTTGTACTTTCTTGAGACCCTGTGATGGGTCAGAGATGATGACTTACACCCGCAACCCAACACACCCCTTTAACATGCTAAATTCTATTAGAATCGTTCATAAAAAAAATAAAAAATAAAAACCTTGGGCCGACCCAAAACTTCTTAAAAAGAAGGTAGATTTGGTGGTCCGAGGCCAATTCGGCCCAATTGATGGCTAACCATCTTACATATGATGATGCTATAATATGCAACTGAGATATGTTAATAAATAAGTTATTCATATTTGTTTGAACAAAAAATTAGCTACGTAAACCACCTAAACTATAGGAATTGTAAATTAGCCAACTTTTGGTAAATAATTTGTAAATAGCCAACTTGCATACGTGGCAGCCTATTAACTACCTAAAATATATGTTTGGTTGTGTTAAATAAGGCTTTTATTAATCTGTTAATAAGTTTATTTGGCTATTTACAAGAAATTAATCAAAGGTGGGCTATATCTCAATCCATTATATCCGTGTGGCTATATAACTTAATAACCCTTGTTTGAATGATCGTTTCTTTTTAAAAAACTGCATCTTGATTTATTTTTAGAATTTTTTAGGTTAAGGTGTATGGCTCGAAATCAAATTAATTAGTTTTTTTAAAATTAATTAGTTTATAGTGAAAATTAATTTATTAAAGTCCGACTATTTTAAATCAATTATTAAACTAACAAGTATTTGTTGCAACGAACTAATCCTCTACCTCTTGTTAAAGATCTAGTAAAGTTTCATTTTATTAGGAAAATACCTCACTTGACTGAAGTTAATTAAATTAACTGTTCAGTTAATTTTATTATCTTCGGCCTAGTGGGTTATTTCTCTAATAAAATTAAATTTGAGCTATTTTTTAAAAGGAGGGTGGACTATTGGGTTATTGACCAAATTGTCTCTTAAAATAATAATTACTAGTGGATAGTTAATAGGTTAATAATTAATAAAATATTATTATTATTATTTTGATTTATGTATTTAAAACCACAAAAAAATAAAATAAAGAGAGATAGATATTATATATGGATGAAACAAAGAAATTCGTTTAAAGCAAGAGCATCTCTAATACAAACATTATTTATGTGGCAATTTTACTGTAAATAAATGTTCAATATTCAATGTTACAATATTCTTCCACCGATACTACTTGTCCGTAAAATGGATGGAAAGACACGAGTCATTTGAATGAGCTAAATTATATATACAATTATTTTCTCACTGAGCATGTATATTTATAGATACGATTTTTTTTTAGCAAATTTCATGTTAATAGCATTTTATTTATTGTTAATTTTTAATTCTTTTAATGCTTTAGAAGGTAAATAATTTTAAATTAAAAATTAAATAAATTGCTTCTAGCTCTTTATTTATTGTTAGTTTAATATATTTGTAATTTATTTAAAAATAAATAGTATTCGAGCTATTTCAATATTAAAATAAACGAAAATGCGTTAGAGAGGTAGATAATTTAGACCAAAGACAGAGAGTGAGCAATTTTTTTTAGGTTTTGTAGATATTATAAAAATATGATGTTTATATTTAAGTTTTGCTGGCTTAAATGTATCTTTCCATCAATTTTAACAAACAAGTAGTAACGGTGGAATGATATTGTAACATTGAGTATTTTTTTCGCAACTATTAAAGAATGAGTATTAAACTGCAAAAAGTAAAAAAAAACATTGAATATATTTGCCACTAATAACTCTAATTTTTATACCAAACTTTAATATTGTTCCAATAATATTACACTAAATTTTATACTAAAGAAAATATTTATAAGAATATTGCTTAAATTTAATATAATTATCTATTAATTATATGTTTAATCTAAAATATATATATATATATATATTAATTATTCAGTATGAATTAATAAAATTATATAATGTATTTGGTTTAACTTTTATACCACATAAATAATATTACAACAAATATCGTGTAATACTGTTCAAAAATAAATTTTAGTAACCTTATTGAAATATCTGATCTGAATTCAATTTATGAAATTTTAGCGTTCTTGACGATAGATAAGGTAACATGAGAAAGCAAAGCGTGACTTTCAATTACATGTCTTTTATTATATAATTTTTTCTTCTTCTTTTCTCTGCTTTTTGAGGTGATCTTTATTTTCTTTTGATTAATATCGTTTTTCTTTCTGATTTCTGCTTTGGATTTTGAAAGATTCCTGTCTAGAGAAATAGAGAGCGAAAAAAGAAAAGCAAAAGCAAAAGCAAATCACACCATACCCTCTTCTTTTCTCACCTTTCGCTTTCTTTCTTTTCTTTTTCTTTTTCCTGTTTTGGTTTCTTTTTGTTTTTTGACCTTTCTTTTTCCTTCCCGAACAGTGTTACATCGTTTTATTGTTCAACTTTAACCCACTTTGGATCTATGCTAATAACTAATAACAAATAATATATTGAAAATTAATAAATAAATACCTTACATAGATAAAATATTGTACTGAAAAATAATGTATAAAATAGATCGATCACTATACAAACTACGGTCACGAAATCACCATGAATGCATGGGTCAACAAACTAAATCCGACCTGAGCTAGAAGCTGTAGTCGTCAATCTCTAGTTGAGTCTACCGGAATTGCCTCTCGATTGATTATTTATCAACAAAGAGAGTCGTAGAACCACCGCCGCTCCGGTGCTTCTTCAGCTTCTGCTTTTTCCGCCACCTCTTGCTTTTTGCCGAAGTTTCTAAAAGCTCCGGGTTCTAAAACACCGTGTGACAATTAGAAAGACCAAAATATAATAAAAATTTGAGAAGTATTTGTGTCTGACTTCATCAACATTGATGAGAAAAAAATTGTTTCGGAAAAGAGTGCATAATGTGCCAAGACAAGAATTGGTTAAGGAAGAAAAGTCAACTAGACTCCGACCCATATACACTCGAAATAAGCAATTCGAATTCACGTCGTGTGAGATAACAAACAAAGTTAAGGCTATCTCTAACCCGCAACACTAAAATTATACAAATTTTATATCAAATGGTGAAACTATCACATCAGATAGTATTTTTATCTCCAACTCACAACATAATTTCTCACACAAAACATAATATTCTCTTTTTATAGCTTTCAATATTACTTTATATCAATTACATATTAATTCATCTATTAACTTGTTATGCCAATAGTAATCTTATAAATATTGTATTGTTATTTTATATCAACAATATCAAATTAATTTATAATAATATTAAATATTATGTTAGTTTCACAAAATATTTTTTTAAATAATAAAAATCACATTGAAAAAACAAACAAACATATTTTTGGGATTACAGTCATAGGTTAAAGATAGAGATTTGTAGGTAATTAGTTCACTTTAAACATGTGATTTTGGATTTAGCCTATGTTTGACAATTTTTAGGGATATAGCCAAATGCCTTATGTGTCAATAATTAAGGTCTGATTTGCCCTTATTTATTAACAAATTCTTCACTTTCTATTTCCTATTTTTTTCAAATAATTTTTTTTGCATCAAAACTTCAAAAAAATCATATCTTTCTCATACGAACTCGAAAATTGAGTGATTTCAGATCCTACAAATTCGTGGCGTCGAGATCTTCAAAAATAGACCCATTGTGTTTGATGAAAAATTATATTTATGTCGATAATTTCAAAAAATTTCAACTATTTCCATATTTAAGGTGTTAATGTGATTTTTCTACATTTATGGTATTAAACATGATTTTTTTTATCAAACACAATGGATCTATTTTTGAAGATCTCAGCGTCACGAATCCGTAAGATTTTGAATCACTCAATTTCGAGTTCATATGAGATAGATATGATTTTTTAAAGTTTTTATGTAAAAAAAAATGTAGGAAAAAAGTAGGAGAGAGAAAATGACGAATTTGTTAATAAATAAGGGCAAATCATACCTTAATTATTGCCACGTAAACATGTTGACTATTTCCCTAAAAGTTGTGAAACATGGGCTAAAAACAAATTTTATAGTTTCATTTTGGCTATTTTGCTACACTGCCCTTAAAGATATATATTTTATTTTTATTTTTTTATTATGATGTGTGGGTTAAGTTTAACTTTTATTGAGATTGAGTATAATTGTTGTGGTACTTTATTTAGTATGTTGTGTTCAATTCATGTTATTTTATTTACTCTATTTTTTAATTAATGATATGCAATTTATTTTTATGAATAATTTAAATAAGAGTCAAAATTATAATAAAAAAAGGTGAATAAGCCCAATAGCCCAATAACCAACTTTTATTTTCAAAAGTAGCCAAAGTTTGGATTATTTAAAAAATAGCCCATCCGATTTTATATTACACCAGAGTTTCAAGGGAAAACGACGACAAAAATCACTAAACTCTTACGCTAGGCTCAGTTCAGTCCTCATTCTTTTTTTTCGACGGGAAAAATCACTAAACTCTTATTTTGGTTGCACCGTTACTCCTTTGACGTTAAAATTTAAATTGGGCTATATGTATTGGGGACGAACCTGAAAGGTCACAGTCTCCAAGAAACCATAGAAAGACTGATCTTAGGTGTGAGACTATACTTATCATAACAAATTTTGTATCATTTTCGTGCAAAAAAAAAAATGATGTGCGTTGGAGAAACTTCTACTCCAAAACTATCACTTCTTGTTAATGCAGTTTTTTGCACCATTTGCGACCTACATGTCACTGAGTATGTCAATGCGTCATTTTTTGGCGCCGAAAAATGACCCATTCATAAGCAAAATGACTCGCCTTGCCATGAACGTGACATGCCTTGCCGGAGACTTGACACGCCTCGCCGAAGACTTGACAAGCCTCGCCGAGACTTGACACATCTCGCCAGAGACTCGTCAAGCCTTGACCACACTTGCCCATGCCTTAAAGGGCCTCTACCAAGCCTTGCCATTGCCGTATGGCCAGCAGATATGCCGTACAGCTAAGTCATGACTCCCAAATGACTATACGGCCACATGACCCTGCCGTACGCCCGAGTCATGACTCTCCCATGGCCGTAAGGCCAGATGACTTACTGTACAGCCGGGTCATGACTCCCCCATGACCTTGCACTGCCATACGACCAAATGACAGATCGTACAGCCATTCCTCGACTCCCGCCCGGCCGTACGGACATGAAAAGTGCCGTACGACCACCCTATGGCTCTAAAAATTTTGTACGGCCACGAAAAGTGCCGTACGGCAACCCTGTGACTCGAAACTTTCCGTACGGCCATAAAATGTACCATACGGCCATCCTATGACTCCAACATAGCCACACAGCTGTGTGACTCGGCTTTACAGCTATAGTGTACGGCCACCCCTTGAGACCAATAAGGCTGTACAGCCACCAAACAAGCCATATGGCCATCCTACCTTGCACAAACTCATTTTTCACCCTCTTTTCACACATCCAAGCTATTGCTACCTCACCAATTCAGCCTCAGACGACTGATGGACATTTTCCCGAGGATAAAAGGAGACAATCCTTTCTTCCATGCTCTTCTCGACGAGAAAAATAAAAACCTTCTCGAGGGCACTCGTCTGAGGCTCGGTCATGAGGTTTCGAAAAATCCACATGGAGAGGATCCTGAGAATCCTGACCATGGGCACATAGAAGAATTCTCTTATTCTTTACCTCAGCGCTCGAATGACGAGCCAAACACCAACGATACTAGGCAGAGCCAAAATAAGGCAGCTCCGAAGATTAGCACCTTACCGAAACAAGTCAAAGATCCCGGAGATGGGAGAATCGATCGAATTGAAAACCAAATCGAACCACTCATGGGCTATTTTCGAAATATTATTTCTCTCGCTCTCTTTGATACTTGGTCTCGAATTCTTAGGAATCAAACCAAGATGTTTCAAGTAATTCTAGTGGCTTGAAATTAGATTTAATTCATTAGAATTTACTTAGGCCTACTCACATAGTATACACGAAATTCTAGACTAGTGTTGAAGATTCTTTTTGTGATTACTCTACAGCATCAACAAGGTGGTTGAATTGCGGGACCATCAAGTTAAATATTAGTCTCGTTTAATGTTTTCATGTATCATGTGTAGGTTTCACCTGAAATGAGTTTTCGTTAGATAAGAAAAAGTTTTGTTTTCCGCCGTATCTTGATGTGTCAAAACGTTTTTCTAAACCCTAATGCAATTTTCAACTAAAGAAATATATGAGTAAATCAATTAACTTAAACATTCATTCTATCTTAAGAATGAGCTATGACTATTAAGTCTTGCCCTGAAATAATTAACAAAGCATAGCAAACTCTTTTAATAGTCATTTATATCTTTATATTCACAATCTTAGGACTAAAAGGACATTTGATCCACGTATTGATTGTTAGGAGAATTTGTGATGTCTGATTATGAGATATAGGAGGTTGGAGATCCTATAGCTTCCTAAAAATCTTATAGAGATTCGATTTGAGAAATCGTCTAATTTGTCACAAATTTCATAACATTTTCCCATTTTCCACCAAAACGCTAAATTTTCCCAAAATGCCACCTCTATGTCAACATTTTTGACATAGATGTCAACAATGTTGACATCTAATAGTGAAAGACAAACATAGATGTCAATATTGTTGACATAGATGGTGGTATTTTGGAAAAAATTAGCATTTTGGTGGAAAGTGGAAAAATGTTATGAAATTGGTGGCAAATTAGGCAATTTCTAATTCGATTTTAGGGCAATTATGCAAACTAGCCATATTAAGTTCGGTCATCTGCAAAGTAGCCGTGGTTTGTAAGGTAATTAAAACTAGCCATCCTGAATTAAGGCTAACGTTTATATGAAAATTTTACCCTTTATAAAAAAAAAGAATTTGAGTTTAAATAATGAATCATTAAAATAAACCCATTAATTGAAGCAAACCCGTTTATAAATAATAATTAAAATAAATTGTAATAAATGTGAAAGTATGCTGCATGAGTAATTAATTGGTTTCTTTGTTTAGCACATTTGAGTTTCATTAATTATTCTGTAAACGACTTCAAAACTAAAAAAAAAAAAAAAAAATCAAATTTAATTTTTTAAAATAACCAAATTTATTTTGTAGTTTTATGGAAAAAAATAAAAAATTTAATCTGCACAAATTACTTTTTTTATTTATTTATTAATAAACACTCCTGTTTGTAAACTAACAAACTAGTAATTATGACCATTGATTTCGCTTTAAAAGGAAAAATAATTTCGTTTATAAACAAACAAAAACATATTAGATAGTAAAACAAACAAACCAGTAAACAAATACTTTTGTTTAAAAGTAACTGCGTTTATTGTTTTCTAGTTTTTGAATAAATAAACATGACTGTTTATAAGAAAATCCAGTAAACTATTCATAAAACATTTCCTTTTATATATAAACTATTTTCAAAGACTAAATATATATATATATATATATATATATATATATATATATATATATATATATACAAGAAATAGACCCCGGCGTTGCCCGGGAGGTTTGATAAATTTTAATTTAGATAATAATGTGAATGGTTTGTAATTGTTGATTATCACGTGTCATACGTAAAAAATAGTATTTTTTACCACTTTTTAATATATATTTAAACCATTTTAATTAAATAATAACTCAGATATAAAAAAAAAAAAAAATAGTAAGTTACAATTATGAACGCAATTTTTTTTTAGCAACACAAAAATTATGATTAACCAACATCTTGATTATGATCTCACAAAATTTTTCATTTTTAGAGTTATTTTTAGAATTTTCGTTTTTTAGAGTTGTTTCTGGAATTTTCGTTTTTTAAAGTTGTTTTTGGAATTTTGTTATATGGTTATTTATGTCATTTTAAAACTTAAGTATGTATTTTTGGAAATTTTAAGAAAAAATCTGGTTACTGTATTATTAATAGTGAATTAGGGGTTTTGCTTTATATATATATAATAATATATAATCCAAGATTAACAAGGCACTTTATTTTAAGGGAAAAAAATAAGTTTGTCTTTAGTGTACAGGGTAGGAAACACTAACTACATTACGTATCTTATTATTCAAGTTGTCACTGAAAATTGAACTACTATTAAAAGTTTCGGACGGTTCGACCCAAGATCAAACCAAGTGGCCACCTGAACGAAGCGTGAGAAACTCGAAAGTCATGAGTGTTACTCCTCTAGCTCAAGAAGATATTTAATAATAAAAATAAGAGAAAGTAAGCTTAGAGGGGCACATAGACAGTGCCTCTGGGACGCGATTTGACGTTCAACATTAATCTGATTGCTATGCTTGAGGTGGGGACACCGATATTTGCAAATAATATTTAAGAGATTTGTGACTTGATAAGAGAAAACCTTGCGCGGAGAGTACTTGACAACGTTTCAGAACTCTAGAATCGAGTAGAGAGTGTTTGGAAAAAGTTACCCGAATCCCTCTGAGGTGAGGGGTATTTATCGTGAGTATGAGGGCTGAAAAATAGCCCTTGGGCAGAGGCAAGGCGCGTGCAGTGAGCCGTGGCGCATGCGTTGAATTTAATCTTTACGGTTTGTGCGCCGCGCGGATGGATTGTGCGCCACGCGACCTACGTCGCGCGGACGGGAGCGGTGCACGGGAAGACGATGTGTCGTGCGGAGTGTCCGACTTGGATGCCCTTGGTGCGCGGGGGGAAGATGCGCAACTTATCTCATCAATTTTTGGTACGGTCGTTGACAATGGTGCCCACAAGAAGAGTTGTAGTCTTTATTTTATACATTTGATGTAATAAAGTCTCACGAAGACTCTTGCTTGTAATTGCTTATTCATTAATAAAAAGTTGAAACGTTCATTCATTCTTCCTTGTCTGTTTGAAGCTTTATGATAAAACATTAGTCTTTAGTCCCATAAACAAACTTAACAACTTACGAAGAGACAAATGTAGATTTGCATGAACAAACTCTTCGTAGTTTGCTTAAAACGATATATTCGCAATCTAAGGGTCAAATGACTATTGACCTCAGTACGATTGTTAGGAGAATCTATGATGTCTGGTTATGGGGCATTGAGAGTTGGAGACTCTATAGTTTTTCTAGGTATCTTCCGAAGGTACTGAATTGACCAGTGCACTTCTAGAGACAAGATAAGAACAAACCATTTAACCTCTTATGTCTCGAAGTCACTACGTATGAATTGCATCATGCTTACCTTAAGCCTGAAATGAGACATGCCATTTCACAACTTACGTATTCTCATTTGAGAAAGTCAGAGTTCGGACTCACTATGTGATTCCGAACAAGGCCTATTGGTGAAATACTAAGTTGTGAGAATGTCATGAGTAACTTTGTGAAGTTCTCATAGATATGGAATTCATGTACAAGATTGTTGAAATGCAATGTATATCACCTCATGCTTTGTTCATTGGAATGTGAATAAATGAACTGGCCAGTGTCCAAATTGAGTCTTGACTCTTTTGGATGAAACAATGTGACTTGTTAGCTCCTCGTCAATACATTGTTTATGACTTATTCACAAGCGACAAAGGAGTTGAGGAAATAACAGCTAGAAGGGTAAAATGGTAATTTTGTAAATCCCGACTAGCTGATGATATTCATGAAGGGTAAACATAGATAATATTCAGTGGATCCGCTCATTACAATTAGGTTGAATTCTTGAGTAGAAAATAAATTCATTTGAACCGAGAGATTTTCAGTGTCAACTCTTTAGTGGAGTCAGTTGACATTAAGCTAAAATTGGAAAAGGTTTGTGAACTTTTGAGTCCAAGTATTTAGTTCAAGCTTTGTTCATTTGGATCCATGAGGTCACTGTCACAAATCATATCAAGTAGGAATAGTTAAACTAGCCGCTAAGTCAAAACAAGAACGAGACAAGTTTTGTGAAAATCGTCTAAAGGGTATTTTTGTCTTTTTAGACATAGGACGAAATGAATGTTAATAAATTTTTTTGACATTTTCATATGATGACAAATGAAATTTAAATCACACGGCCAACTTAAAGAATTTGGGCCTTGAGGATTAATTTCATTTCATAGAATTTCATTTCACTATGACATTTTCTTATGTTGTCATGAACAAATGAAGAAAGATCTAGAAGCTCCTTCTAGAAGCTCAAATTTCGTCCAACCCAAGGAAAATAAGGCTGAATTTCGTTCATGCCATAGTGGGAAATAGAGTTTATTTTGTGCATTAATGTATGAAGATACTTGCCAAAAGAAAAAGAGGAACATTTTCGGCCAACTAAGAGAGAACGAATGAGGAAACAAATCCAAGGACTTGCATGACATGTCATGAACGTCCAACATGGGTAGAAAAGAGGAAATAAGATTTGCTCATGCCTCCCCTATAAATAGAGACCTTATTCCTCTCATTCTAGTCATTCCGCATAAGTTAGAGATTGAGAGCTTCTCTCTCTAGACCTTGTGGCCGATCCTCTCTCTCTCTCTCTCTCTAGTTATTTTCGGTTTTTGTTTTGGCACCTAGGTCCACATTTGACCTAGTGTTTTAGCTCTTCGACTTTGAGACTTGTTCTCGAGTCGTCTTGTTTAAAAGTGCCCACACACTAATTCCTTTCTTTCTCGAGTGATTCTTGTGATAGAAACTTTCGTGGTTGCTCGAGTTCCCGAGGAAAGAAAGAGAGACGTGCTGCGAGGGAGACGAATGTTGCAACTCTCCAAAAGCTTCTCAACGTTCAAGCTTCAAGAAAGGTTAGTAATCTTTAATGCTCATATTAGTTTTTATTTACATGTGCTTCCTCTTGTCTAGGTTAGTAAAAACGTTTTACTTGTAAAAAGAAAATTTTTAAAATTCCGCCGCTTATCGAAGCGTTAAACTTTTTCTTAAACCCTAGATCGATTCCAACAAATGGTATCAGAGCTATGGTCAAAGATATGCATGTACATGTATTTAAAAATTATGAGCTTGAAAATCGTTTTCGAAAGTTTACTAATTTTGTGACAAGTTAGAATTGTTTTCTTAGTTTTTTTTTAAAATTTATTGCTCTTGCATTTAAATTAAAAATCATGTTGTTTTTCTATGAGTTTGGGATGGTTTTAAAACACATTAGAATCAGTTGTAAAAGTTTTTAATTTTTTATATTGAAAAACGTGTTTTTAAGTTTGAGAAAATTTCGAGTAAATTTTGTGACTAGTTGTATTGTCTTACTAGTTTCTTTTATTTACTTGAATCGTTTTATGCATGTTGTTATTTATTTTATACCATGTTATCACCTTGCTAATAAAACACAAATAAAAACTTTAACAACCTCCTAAAACATTCCGTTACACTCGATTCTTTTTCGCACCTTAAAAGACCGAACTTTAATGATTTCTTTTTCTTCGAGTTGGAGTAAAACCCGCAGTAAAAGTGGCATAACTCTCTGCTCAGAAATCTAAATTTAATGATTCTTGAATCAAATTAAAGCTCTATCTGTCCTCTTTCTAATGCCACCGTTTTTAGGTCAAAAGGACATTGGAGCTGCCTGTTATCGCTATTTTACTCCGAGGTGCGCGGCTGTTCCGAAAGTCCAGTTTTTTAGAAATCCGGATTTTCAGCCCCACTACCAAGAGTTATAGAACTCTAATGAGAAAATTTTCTTGAGCAAAATTGTTTTTCATAAGATTATATACATGATGTGAAAGATTAAAATGTTTTGATTTTTGAAAGTTTAATTGAAATTGAATTTTACAAAACTAGTTTGAATTTTGATAAACCGTTTTCGTTTTCAAACTTGAAAATATTTTGTCATCCAAATCAAATAAGTTTTCAAAATGTTTTCAAAACTATATCTATATCACATATGTTCAAAATCTATATGCTCTTGAAAATTTGAGTGGGAGGTCTCCTTGTAGACAAGCCGAAAAATTAAAAGACGTGTAATATCAAACTTTCAAGTGTTCAAGTGAGTTGAAGTTCACACATCCCTCATGCACTTTCCCGAAATAGAAAATAGGAAAAGATCCGAGTATGTCCCTTGTGCCTTTATGCACTAACACTGCTCTGAACATGAAAATCTAGGATTCTTTTCTAGTTGTCCGCTCTATCGCTCTATAACTAGGAAAACCGTTTCCGAACTTATAAGAGTCGATGTACCAACTCCGAAAACTAAGTGGGAGGGTTATACTTGTTGTTTGTAACCCACGATCCCCAACACTAATGAAAAGTGCAATTGTCGCCAGACTAAGAGTCACCCTCGTGGTCCTCTCTTAAATGAGAGTACTCAAGGGCGATTTGCACTGATCATTGCTCAATGAGCTAAGTCCAAGAGTGAGACAATGAGACAAGACCTCCCCTCGGCGGATTGTTTTTCAAAATCGATCTTTTGGACTAAGTGGTTGGTTACACACTTAGACTCAATCCCTAGTAATCCTCCCTCGAGGCTCTGCGAAAGGATGTGAGTGATCAAACCAATTTAAAAGGTGGCTGGTCAAAATTAGTGTATTGACATCTTGGCTAAGCATTAATGATGTGTCATTTACTTATAAATGGAGATTTTTGCGGCATTCCCTCGAAGGAGTAAATTATCGTTTAGTTTATAACACCTTTGGATTTTATCAAATGTTTAAAAACTTAAATCCTAAACCAAAGACTAAATCATAATGTTGTTTCAACTTTATTAAGCAACATGTCTCGCAAACATCCCTCAATCATCCTTTCCTCGAACAAACTCGAAACCAAAAACTACGTTAATTGGAAACATAACCTCGACATAATACTTACCGTTAACAAGCACAAATGGGTACTCAGCACCCCGTTTCCTCATCTGACGAATGATGATTCGACTCAAGAGGACAAAGATGACTTAGCGGCCTGGCTTTGATCCGATGAGATTGTGAGGTGCTATATCTTAGCATCGATGAACAATGTGTTGCAACAACAACATCGTGACATCGAGACTGCCACCGACATGCTCTACAATTTCCTTAAGATGTTTGGAGGGCAAAAGCATCAAGAAAGGCAACAAGCAGTCCGACAATTTATGAACTGTCACATGAAGGCTGGGACTCCTGTCAGGGACTATATGATGATGATCATTAGCTACCTGAATATAATGGAAATCCTAGGATCTAAGATTGACGAGGAGACCAAAATAGATATGATCTTGGCAACTCTCCCCAAATCTTTTCATACCTTCATGTTGAACTACTCCACGAACAAGCTAGAGTACACTGTTACCATGCTTATGAAGGAGCTTCACACTGCTAAAGGTCTCACTAAGAGAAAGAGGAATCAAAGAGAGGCTCATGCTACTGAGCACAAAGCCTCCACCTCTGGATCTAAGAAGAGACCTCACAAGGCCGAAAAGAAAAATTGTCCTGCCTCTCTCAAAGCAAAGGAACATAGTATTGTACTAGTTACCGAAGCATGCTTAGTAGCTGATAATGTATCAACGTGGATTCTTGACTCCGCTACTACTAACCATATTTGTTGTTCCTTGAATGGTTTCATGAAAAGCAAAAGCTTAGAGGAAGGCGAGTTTTGTTTCAAATTGGGTGATGGGAACCTGGTGTCCGCGAAGGCTGTGGGATCCGTGACGCAGTCTTTTGAAGACCGCACTTTAAACTTGAATAATGTTTATTTTGTTCCTACCTTTGGGAAGAACTTAATATCCGTTGCTCGTCTTCTTGAGCAAGATTATTGTTTAAAGTTCATTAAGAATGAAATTCGTATTTCGTTTCCTGATAATTCTTTTGTCACTGATGCATGTATAAAGAATGCTCTTTTCTACATCCATCCCACTCAACCTTCTCTTTTAGACACCGAAATAGATAACGATCTAGTTAGGGAGCCGAAGAGGATCAAACTATCTGAATCCTCCGATCTAATAAAATCAGCATATCTCTGGCACTTAAGACTTGCTCATATCAGTCTTGACAGGATTAAGAGACTTGTGAGGGACGGTCCACTCCAAGCCTCTGCAATAGGTTCACTACCTACTTGAGAATCTTGCATAGAAGGAAAAATGACTAAGCGACCTTTCTCCGATAAGGGTCGAAGAGCCACTGAGTAGCTAGAACTAGTACATTCTGATGTATCTGGTCCGCTCAGCCAACATGCACGTGGAGGATACGAATACTTCGTTACCTTCACCGATGATTACTCGCGATATGGTTTTGTCTATTTGCTCAAACATAAATCCGAGACCTTTAACGTATTTAAGGTCTTTAGGGCTTTAGTGGAAAAGCAAACTGGCAAACAGATCAAAACCCTTCGATCCGATCGAGGTGGTGAGTATACGTTTGGAGAGTTCGATGACTTTCTTAAAGAAGAAGGTATTGCTTCTCAGCTTACCGCACCTGGCACACCCCAACAAAATGGAGTGTCAGAGAGAAGAAATCGAACTCTTATGGAGATGGTTAGATCAATGATGAGTTACTCATCACTCCCTCTTTCCTTTTGGGGATATGCCCTCGAAACAGCCGCTTACATTCTGAACCAAGTTCCGTCCAAAACGGTTCCTGGTACTCCTTATGAACGATGGACTGGCCGTAAAGTAAATCTTGGCCGTATCAAAATTTGGGGTTGCCCTGCACACGTGCTGAGGCAAAAGACTAGCAAGTTGGCTAGTAGGTCAGAATTGTGTCTGTTCGTTGGATATCCGAAGGAAACAAAAGGTTTCACATTCTATAGTCCCGAGGACGATAAGAATTTCGTTAGCGCGAATGCTCGTTTCCTTGAGGAGGACTTTATGAAGGATGCAAAACCTAGAAGCAAAATTGTGCTTGAAGAAAAGTTGGGTGAGGAAGCTTCTACCTCATCTGTAAGAACTGTTCTTACCCCAACTGAAACACAACCTAACTCATCAGAATCTCGTCAAGTAGTACTTCGACGTAGTGGGAGGGCTACTCAAAAGCCTGACATGTACATGTCCTATGGAGACTCTCTCGTAGCCGTCTCTGACATGGATGATCCTGTTTCCTATAGCCAAGCGATGGCTTGTTCTGAATCAACCCTTTGGCTTGACGCCATGAAAGTTGAAATGCACTCGATGTATGTCAACAAAGTTTGGAAACTTGTAAACCTTCCTGAAGGGATTAAACCCGTAGGGTGTAAGTGGATATACAAGAAGAAAATGGGTCCGGATGGGAACGTCGAGATGTTCAAAGCACGACTTGTGGCTAAGGGTTATACCCAACAAGAAGGGATTGACTATGAAGAAACATTCTCGCCAGTCGCGATGCTTAAATCCATCCGCATACTCCTATCCATAGCTGTAGCTCTCGACTATGAGATCTGGCAAATGGATGTCAAGACAGCCTTCCTGAATGGCAATCTTGACGAGCGCATTTACATGGCTCAACCAGACGGTTTCGTGGAAAAAGGTCAAGAGACCAAGGTTTGTGAGTTGCTTAAATCCAGTTATGGACTAAAGCAAGCATCTAGGTCATGGAATATTGGATTCGATGAAACTGTGAAAAGCTTCGGCTTTGAACAGTCAATAGATGAGCGTTGTGTTTATAAGTTAATACACGAAGGCAGAGTTGTGTTTCTAGTATTATATGTCAATGATATATTACTCATAGGTAGCGATGTGGGTAAATTATCTGAGGTTAATGTCTGGTTAACAAAGTAATTCGATATGAAGGATTTAGGAGAAGCCGCGTACATTCAGGGGATCCAAATCTTTCGAGATCGGAAAAACTGGATCCTGTCGCTCTCTCAAGCATCTTATATTGATAAGGTGATGGATCGCTTCTCGATGCAAGACTCCAAGAAGGGCCAAACACCCTTTAGGCATGGAGTCTCACTCTCTAAGGACCAGTCTCATAAAACTGCACAAGAGATTGAAGACATGAGGAAAATTCCTTACACCTCTGCCGTAGGAAGCCTCATGTATGCTATGCTTTGCACTAGACCTGATATATGTTTCGCTGTTGGCGTAGTTAGCCGTTTCCAATCCAACCCTGGACCCGAGCACTGGATTGCTATTAAGAATGTTCTTAAGTATCTTCGAAGAACTAGGAACTTGATGCTTACATACTCAGGTACTGACCTGACTATGACGGGATATATCGACTCCGATTTTCAAGCGGATAAGGATTCCAGGAAATCCACTTCGGGATCTGTGTTCATCCTTAATGGTGGAGCTGTTGTGTGGATGAGTATTAAGCAATCTTGTATTGCTGACTCCACAATGGAAGCAGAATATGTGGCTGCTTGTGAAGCATCCAAAGAGGCTGTATGGCTTATAAAATTCCTTAAGTATTTGGAAGTTGTTCCAAACGTCGACGAGCCCATGACCCTTTATTGTGATAATAGTGGGGCTGTCGCTAACTCAAAGAAACCTCGAAGCCATAAGCGCTCTAAACATATTGAGAGGAAATACCATTTGATTCGAGAGATCGTGCAGCGCAGAGACGTGGAAGTGAAGAAGATCTCAATGGTGGAAAACCTGGCAAATCCATTCACAAAGGCCCTAGCGAACAAGGTCTTCGACAAACATCGAGAAGGATTAGGCATGAAGGACTACACACATCTTCTTTGAGTCAAGTGGGAGTTTGTTGACAATGGTGCCCACAAGAAGAG
Source organism: Urtica dioica subsp. dioica (assembly GCF_054948205.1). Lineage (NCBI taxonomy): Eukaryota > Viridiplantae > Streptophyta > Magnoliopsida > Rosales > Urticaceae > Urtica > Urtica dioica. The sequence continues at coordinate 31,316,079 of NC_142757.1, forward strand.
TTGTAGTCTTTATTTTATGCATTCGATGTAATAAAGTCTCACGAAGACTCTTGCTTGTAATTGCTTATTCATTAATAAAAAGTTGAAACGTTCATTCATTCTTCCTTGTCTGTTTGAAGCTTTATGATAAAACATTAGTCTTTAGTCCATAAAAAAACTTAACAACTTAAGAAGAGTCAAATGTAGATTTTCATGAACAAACTCTTCGTAGTTTGCTTAAAACGATATATTCGCAATCTAAGGGTCAAATGACTATTGACCTCAGTACGATTGTTAGGAGAATCTATGATGTCTGGTTATGGGGCATTGAGAGTTGGAGACTCTATAGTTCTTCTAGGTATCTTCCGAAGGTACTGAATTGACCAGTGCACTTCTAGAGACAAGATAAGAACAAACCATTTAACCTCTTATGTCTCGAAGTCACTAGGTATGAATTACATCATTCTTACCTTAATCCTGAAATGAGACAAGCCATTTCACAACTTACGTATTCTCATTTGAGAAAGTCAGAGTTCGGACTCACTATGTGTGTTGTCGCAGTTTTTCGGACAACGATTTAGGAGTCGAAGACGGTTAGACCCAAGGCCGGACCGAGTGGTCTCGCCTCGACTCGAGCGTGTCGGACTCGGTATCCCGAGTCGTCCCTTAGCTTTGAATGTCCCTTGAGTTCGTTCAAACACCTCCGAATGAGGACTCTGGAGGGTGAATGGGGGTGTGACCGCGCCAAAGGTTGGCTGCCTACGTACCCTTTAGTCGGGATCAGGTCATGACGTAGTTCAGGGGGGGTGTGTTCGCTATGTGAGTGGGTTCCTGGAGGTCGAGCTCGCCCGAGGGTCGAGCTCACCTGGAGGTCGATCCTGCGCGGAGGTCTAGCTCGCCTGGAGGTCGAGCCTGGCTGGAGGTCGAACCTGCCTGGGGGTCGAGCTCGCTTGGGGGTCGAGCTCGTCTGGAGGTCGAGCCTGCCTGGAGGCCGAGATCGCTTGGAGGTCGAGCTCGCCTGGGGGTCGAGCTCGCCTTGAGGCCAAGCCTGCCTGAATGCCGAGATCGCTTGGAGGCCGAGCTCGCTTGGTAGGTCAAGCTCGCCTGGGGTCGAGCTCGTCTGGAGGTCGAGCTCGCTTGGGGGTCGAGCTCGCGCTGGGGGTCGGGCTCGCCATAGCCCAAGATCGCTTGGAGGTCGAGCTCGCCTGGGGTCGAGCTCGTCTGCGGGTCGAGCTCGCCTGGAGGTCGAGCTCGCCTGGGGGTCGAGCTCGCCTGGGGGTCGAGCTCGTCTGGAGGTCGAGCTCGCCTGGGGTCGAGCTCGTCTGGGGGTTGAGCTCGCCTGGAGGTCGAGCTCGCCTGGGGGTCGAGCTCGCCTGGGGATCGAGCTCGCCTGGGTCGAGCTCGCCTGGGGGTCGAGCTCACCTTGGGGTCGAGTTCGCCTGGAGGCCGAGATCGCTTGGAGGTCGAGCTCGCTTGGAGGTCGAGCTCGCCTGGGGGTCGAGCTCGCCTGGAGGCCGAGATTGCCTTGAGGCCGAGATCACTTGGAGGCGGAGCTCGCCTGGGAGGTCGAGCTCGCCTGTGGTCGAGCTCGTCTGGAGGTCGAGCTCGCCTGGGGTCGAGCTCGTCTGGGGGTCGAGCTCGCACTGGGAGGCCGAGCTCGCCTGTGGGTCGAGCTCGCGCTGGGGGTCGAGCTCGCCTGGGGTCGATCTCGCCTTGAGGCCGAGTTCGCTTGGAGGCCGAGCTCGCCTGGGAGGTCGAGCTCGCGTGGAGATGGTTTTCCAGACATTATTAAAGAATTACCCATGGGTCACGGGACATGATGGAGGGTCATGAGACCCAATGGCGCGGCGATAGCACGCCCTTCAACCCCCTTGGCCTTGTGACTCGTCCGACGGGGGTCGCGGGGCCCAACGATTGGTCATGGGACCCGGAGGATGGTCACGAAACGCATCCATGAGTCACGGGACCTAAGGGTTGGTCATGGGACCTGAGGAGTGGTCATGGGACCTGAGAGGTGGCGTTGGTCTTCATGGCGGTTCACCGACACGGGGCTTTATGGCGGTTCGCCGGCGCCAGACTTCGCATGGCTTGCCGATCTGAGGCCTCACGGCGCTCGCTGGCCCGAGGTTTCGCCGTGGCTCACGGGCACGAGGGCTTCACGGGGCTCACCGGAGGTTCGCGGTGCTCGACGACGTTGTTCGGCAGTGGTTCAGCCGTCCTCGTCGTTAGATCTGGGAGTGGAGAAGAGAAGCCCCTTTCTCCCTCTGCTCTCTTTCTTTTTTGTGGCGGCCCTCTCTCCCCCTTCTAGGGTTTTTGTTTTTTGTTTTATAGTCTCTTTTATGGCCCATGAGGCCCATTTGTTTCTATGGGCTAGGGAAAATCTGACCCAACATTAACCCCCCGAGTTTCTGATCGAGCGTAGGTCGAGTGGAAACTCAAGAATCAGGTCGACAAGTGGACTTTAAACCACCACTCTCGAGTTTGTGAGTACGTCGTAGAGCTGCTTCGGAGCATTGCAAGGGGCGACTTTAATGCGTCGCGAGGGACGGCTTTTGTGCATTGTTGAGACGGCTTTATTGCGTCGTTGAGACGGCCTTATTGCGTCGCGAGGGACGGCTTTTGTGCGTCGTTGAGACGGCTTTATTGCGTCGCGGGGGACGGCTTTGGTGCGTCGTAGAGACAGCTTTATTGCGTCGCGAGGGACGGCTTTGGTGCGTCATTGAGACGGCTTTATTGCGTCGCGAGGGACGGCTTTTGCGCAAGGCTTATTTTCTCGACCTACCTGTGAAGGCGCGATCGATTTGCACGACTTGGGACCCGAGGGGCCTTGGTGTCATATTTGTGTGATTCGGTTTTCTGTGGGCGCTGGCTAGACCAGGTACGCTCGGCGGACGCAAGCCTTTGAAACCCATTTGTAACTCGCTGCCTGCCAGCTCACGAGCTGGGTGGCGAGCGCGGTGTCGCATTCGGGACTCGACTCGAGGACTCATGTAGAGTCTGCACGAGGAGACATGTGGCGAGGTTTCTCGTGGATGCTAGCTAGACCAGATACATCCGGCGGACGCAAGCCTTTGAAACCCATTTGTAACTCGCTGCCTAACGGCGCACGAGCTGGGCGGCGAGCGCGGTGCCACATTCGGGACTCGACTCGATGACTCATGTAGAGTCTGCACGAGGAGACATGTAGCGAAGTTTCCCGTGGACGCTAGCTAGACCAGATACATCCGGCGGACGCAAGCCTTTGAAACCCATTTGTAACTCGCTGCCTATCGGCACACGAGCTGGGCGGCGAGCGCGGTGCCACATTCGGGACTCGACTCGAGGACTCATGTAGAGTCTGCACGAGGAGACATGTGGCGAGGTTTCCCGTGGACGCTGGCTAGACCAGATACGCCCGGCGGACGCAAGCCTTTGAAACCCATTTGTAACTCGCTGCCTATCGGCGCACGAGCTGGGCGGCGAGCGCGGTGCCAAATTCGGGACTCGACTCGAGGACTCATGTAGAGTCTGCATGAGGAGACATGTGGCGAGGTTTCCCGTGGACGCTGGCTAGACCAGATACGTCCGGCGGACGCAAGCCTTTGAAACCCATTTGTAACTCGCTGCCTATCGGCGCACGAGCTGGGCGGCTAGCGCGGTGCCACATTCGGGACCCGACTCGAGGACTCATGTAGAGTCTGCACGAGGAGACATGTGGCGAGGTTTCCCGTGGACGCTGGCTAGACCAGATACGCCCGGCGGACGCAAGCCTTTGAAACCCATTTGTAACTCGCTGCCTAACGGCGCACGAGCTGGGCGGCGAGCGCGGTGCCACATTCGGGACTCGACTCGATGACTCATGTAGAGTCTGCACGAGGAGACATGTAGCGAAGTTTCCCGTGGACGCTAGCTAGACCAGATACATCCGGCGGACGCAAGCCTTTGAAACCCATTTGTAACTCGCTGCCTATCGGCACACGAGCTGGGCGGCGAGCGCGGTGCCACATTCGGGACTCGACTCGAGGACTCATGTAGAGTCTGCACGAGGAGACATGTGGCGAGGTTTCCCGTGGACGCTGGCTAGACCAGATACGCCCGGCGGACGCAAGCCTTTGAAACCCATTTGTAACTCGCTGCCTATCGGCGCACGAGCTGGGCGGCAAGCGCGGTGCCACATTCGGGACAGTTTCATCGAATCTAATATTCCATGACCTAGATGCTTGCTTTAATCCATAAATGGACTTAAGCAACTCACAAACCTTGGTCTCTTGACCTTTTTCCACGAAACCGTCTGGTTGAGCCATGTAAATGCGCTCGTCAAGATTACCATTCAGAAAGGCTGTCTTGACATCCATTTGCCAGATCTCATACTCGAGGACTCATGTAGAGTCTGCACGAGGAGTCACGTGAAGGGTTGGCACGAGGAGTTGTGGTCGACTCGTGGACCCAGAATCAACTCGAGGACTCCTGTAGAGCCTGCACGAGGAGTTACGTGAAGGGTCGGCATGAGGAGGAGCTTGTCGACTTGTGGACTCGGCGCTTGACTCGTGGAGCGAACTGGACTCGAGGAGCGAGCTCGACTCGAGGAATTGCGTGAAGAGTCGGCACGAGGAGTATCAGTCGACTCACGGACTCGGAGCTCGACTCGAGGAGCAACTCGACTCGAGGAGCAAACTGGACTCGAGGAGCGAGCTTGACTCGAGGAACGAACTGGATTCGAGGAGCGAGCTCGACTCGAGGAGCGAACTAGATTCGAGGAGCGAGCTCGACTCGAGGAGTTGCGTGAAGAGTCGGGACGAGGAGTATTAGTCGACTCGCGGACTCGGAGCTCGACTCGAGGAGCGAACTGGACTCGAGGAGCGAGCTCGACTCGAGGAGCGAACTGGATTCGAGGAGCGAGCTCGACTCGAGGAGTTGCGTGAAGAGTCGGCACGAGGAGTATTAGTCGACTCGCGGACTCGGAGCTCGACTCGAGGAGCGAACTCGACTCGAGGAGCGAACTGGATTCGAGGAGCGAGCTCGACTCGAGGAGTTGCGTGAAGAGTCGGCACGAGGAGTATCAGTCGACTCGCGGACTCGGAGCTCAACTCGAGGAGCGAACTCGACTTGAGGAGCGAACTGGATTCGAGGAGCGAGCTCGACTCGAGGAGCGAACTGGATTCGAGGAGCGAGCTCGACTCGAGGAGTTACGTGAAGAGTCGGCACGAGTAGTATCAGTCGACTCGCGGACTCGGAGCTCGACTTGAGGAGCGAACTCGACTCGAGGAGCGAACTGGACTCGAGGAGCGAGCTCGACTCGAGGAACGAACTGGATTCGAGGAGCGAGCTCGACTCAAGGAGCGAATTGGATTCGAGGAGCGAGCTCGACTCGAGGAGTTGCATGAAGTCTCTCTTTGGGACCTCCGGCCTACCCATCGGCCCCTTGAGACTTTTCATTCCCCCTGACGAGTCGGGCGCTCGATCGGGGTCGTGGTGGAAAGCTTCTGTTAGAGAAAGTTTTGGAGTCGATCTTCGTCGTATTGAAGGTTTCCCGCGGAGGAAAAGAGTTGCCGGTGGAGAGCCCATGGTTGTTCTCAGGATCCCCTCCTTCTAGCGCCAAAATGTTGTCGCAGTTTTTCGGACAACGATTTAGGAGTCGAAGACGGTTAGACCCAAGGTCGGCCGAGTGGTCTCGCCTCGACTCGAGCGTGTCGGACTCGGTATCCCGAGTCGTCCCTTAGCTGTGAATGTCCCTTGACTTCATCCAAACACCTCAAAATGAGGACTCTGCAGGGTGAACGGGGGTGTGCCCGCGCCAAAGGTTGGCTGCCTACGTACCCTTTAGTCGGGATCAGGTCATGACGTAGTTCAGGGGGGTGTGTTCGCTATGTGAGTGGGTTCTTGGAGGTCGAGCTCGCCCGGGGGTCGAGCTCGCCCGGGGGTCGAGCTCGCCCGGGGGTCGAGCTCGCCCGGGGGTCGAGCTCGCCCGGGGGTCGAGCTCGCCCGGGGGTCGAGCTCGCCTGGAGGTCGATCCTGCCCAGAGGTCTAGCTCGCCTGGAGGTCGAGCCTGGCTGGAGGTCGAGCCTGCCTGGGGGTCGAGCTCGCCTGGGGGTCGAGCTCGTCTTGAGGCCAAGCCTGCCTGAATGCCGAGATCGCTTGGAGGCCGAGCTCGCCTGGGAGGTCGAGCTCGCCTGGGGGTCGAGCTCGCGCTGGGGGTCGGGCTCGCCATAGGCCAAGATCGCTTGGAGGTCGAGCTCGCCTGTGGTCGAGCTCGTCTGGAGGTCGAGCTCGCCTGGGGTCGAGCTCGTCTGGGGGTCGAGCTCGCCTGGAGGTCGAGCTCGCCTGGGGGTCGAGCTCGTCTGGAGGTCGAGCTCGCCTGGGGTCGAGCTCGTCTGGGGGTTGAGCTCGCCTGGAGGTTGAGCTCGCCTGGGGGTCAAGCTCGCCTGGGGGTCGAGCTCGCCTGGAGGCCGAGATCGCTTGGAGGTCGAGCTCGCCTGGAGGTCGAGATCGCCTTGAGGCCGAGATCGCTTGGAGGCGGAGCTCGCCTGGGAGGTCGAGCTCGCCTGTGGTCGAGCTCGTCTGGAGGTCAAGCTCGCCTGGGGTCGAGCTCGTCTGGGGGTCGAGCTCGCGCTGGGAGGCCGAGCTCGCCTGGGGGTCGAGCTCGCGCTGGGGGTCGAGCTCGCCTGGGGTCGAGCTCGCCTTGAGGCCGAGTTCGCTTGGAGGCCGAGCTCGCCTGGAGATGGTTTTCCAGACATTATTGAGAATTACCCATGGGTCACGGGACCTGATGGAGGGTCATGGGACCCAATGGCGCGGCGATAGCACGCCCTTCAACCCCCTTGGCCTTGTGACTCGTCCGACGGGGGTCGCGGGGCCCAACGATTGGTCATGGGACCCGGAGGATGGTCACGAAACGCATTCATGAGTCACGGGACCTAAGGGTTGGTCATGGGATCTGAGGAGTGGTCATGGGACCTGAGAGGTGGCGTTGGTCTTCGTGGCGGTTCACCGGCACGGGGCTTTATGGCGGTTCGTCGGCGCCAGACTTCGCATGGCTTGCCGATCCGAGACCTCACGGCGCTCGCTGGCCCGAGGTTTCGCCGTGGCTCGCGGGCACGAGGGCTTCGCGGGGCTCACCGGAGGTTCGCGGTGCTCGACGACGTTGATCGGCAGTGGTTCAGCCGTCCTCGTCGTTAGATCTGGGAGTGGAGAAGAGAAGCCCCTTTCTCCCTCTGCTCTCTTTCTTTTTTGTGGCGGCCCTCTCTTCCCCTGCTAGGGTTTTTGTTTTTTGTTTTATAGTCTCTTTTATGGCCCATGAGGCCCATTTGTTTCTATCGGCTAGGGAAAATCTGACCCAACAATGTGATTCCGAACAAGGCCTATTGGTGAAATACTAAGTTGTGAGAATGTCATGAGTAACTTTGTGAAGTTCTCATAGATATGGAATTCATGTACAAGATTGTTGAAATGCAATGTATATCACCTCATGCTTTGTTCATTGGAATGTGAATAAATGAACTGGCCAGTGTCCAAATTGAGTCTTGACTCTTTTGGATGAAACAATGTGACTTGTTAGCTCCTCGTCAATACATTGTTTCTGACTTATTCTCAAGCGACAAAGGAGTTGAGGAAATAACAGCTAGAAGGGTAAAATGGTAATTTTGTAAATCTCGACTAGCTGATGATATTCATGAAGGGTAAACATAGATAATATTCAGTGGATCCGCTCATTACAATTAGGTTGAATTCTTGAGTAGAAAATAAATTCATTTGAACCGAGAGATTTTCAGTGTCAACTCTTTAGTGGAGTCAGTTGACATTAAGCTAAAATTGGAAAAGGTTTGTGAACTTTTGAGTCCAAGTGTTTAGCTCAAGCTTTGTTCATTTGGATCCATGAGGTCACTGTCACAAATCATTTCGAGTAGGAATAGTTAAACTAGCAGCTAAGTCAAAACAAGAACAAGACAAGTTTTGTGTAAATTGTCTAAAGGGTATTTTTGTCTTTTTAGACATAGGACGAAATGAATGTTGCAAAGAAAGAGTTGAAGATTTCAACCCGAGAAAAGAAAGAGAGACGTGCTGCGAGGGAGACGAACGTTGCAACTCTCCAAAAGCTTCTCAACGTTCAAGCTTCAAGAAAGGTTAGTAATCTTAATGCTCATATTAGTTTTTATTTACATGTGCTTGCTCTTGTCTAGGTTAGTAAAAAAGTTTTACTTGTAAAAAGAAAATTTTTAAAATTCCGCCGCTTATCGAAGCGTTAAACTTTTTCTTAAACCCTAGATCGATTCCAACAAATGGTATCAGAGTTATGGTCAAAGATATGCATGTACATGTATTAAAAAATTATGAGCTTGAAAATCGTTTTCGAAAGTTTACTAATTTTGTGACAAATTAGAATTGTTTTCTTTGTTTTTTTTTTAAATTTATTGCTCTTGCATTTATATGAAAAATCATGTTGTTTTTCTATGAGTTTGGGATGGTTTTAAAACACATTCGAATCAGTTCTAAAAGTTTTTAATTTTTTATATTGAAAAACGTGTTTTTAAGTTTGAGAAAATTTCGAGTAAATTTTGTGACTAGTTGTATTTTCTTACTAGTTTCTTTTATTTACTTGAATCGTTTTATGCATGTTGTTATTTCTTTTATACCATGTTATTACCTTGCTAATAAAACACAAATAAAAACTTTAACAACCTCCTAAAACGTTCCGTTACACTCGATTCTTTTTCGCACCTTAAAAGACCGAACTTTAATGATTTCTTTTTCTTCGAGTTGGAGTAAAATCCGCAGTAAAAGTGACATAACTCTCTGCTCAGAAATCGAAATTTAATGATTCTTGAATCAAATTAAATCTCTGTCTGTCCTCTTTCTAATAACCGATTTTAGGTCAAAAGGACATCAGAGCTGTTTGTTATGGCTATTTTACTCCGAGGTGCGCGGCTATTCCGAAAGTCCAGTTTTTTTAGAAATCCGGATTTTCAGCCCCTCTACCAAGAGTTATAGAACTCTAATGAGAAAATTTTCTTGAGAAAAATTGTTTTTCATAAGATTATAAACATGATGTGAAAGATTAAAATGTTTTTATTTTTGAAAGTTTAATTGAAATTGAATTTTACAAAACTAGTTTGAATTTTGAAAAACCGTTTTCGTTTTCAAACTTGAAAATATTTTGTCATCAAAATCAAAAAGTTTTCAAAATGTTTTCAAAACTATATCTATATCACATATGTTCAAAATCTATATGCTCTTGAAAATTTGAGTGGGAGGTCTCCTTGTAGACAAGCCGAAAAATAAAAAGATGTGTAATCTCAAACTTTCAAGTGTTCGAGTGAGTTGAAGTTCACACATCCCTCATGCACTTTCTCGAAATAGAAAATAGGAAAAGATCCGAGTATGTCCCTTGTGCCTTTATGCACTAACACTGCTCTGAACATGAAAATCTAGGATTCTTTTCTAGTTCTCCTCAAGAAAACACGCTCCAACAGAACAAAATCTTAAGTCAACCCGAGCACAAACGGTAATTAGGACTTAAATCACCATACATGGTGATCCTAAGACGCCCCCGCGGCGCGTTGTAAGACATCCCAGAGATGAAGGCAAAACCGTCTATGAGACGCACTAAAACCGCCATACACGGCACATCATAACCAAAAAGACGCCCCTAATGGCACAAAAAAACCGCCATACACGACATAATTGAAGACGTCCCTTGAGACACACCTAACCCGTCTACCATGACTCACCCAAGTCTCTATACTAGGTGGAACTTAAGACGTCCCTAACACCGCACCTTATGTCACCATACACGGTAAACCAAAGTCGCCCCTTGATGCGCACCTAAGCCATCTTTCATGACGCAACTAATTCGCCATACTAGTCGCACCTTAAGACACCCATAATGGCACACCCTAAATCGATGTACCTAGCGCACAAAAGCTGTCTTACATGACACACCAAGTTGCTACATGCGACACACTCAACGAGCAAACACGGCGCACATACTTGTGAAACATCGCAATAGACTCATCGCAACCCAAAGAAGTGATACGGTCACTCGGGAATAAGGATACAAACCATACAACGGTTCATATGTCTCAAGCCTAACCCGCGCAAAGGCAAATATGTCAAGGCAGAAATGCAATTACTAAGGGAACAAGAGCCGAATCCTGCCGATAGCATAATACTTTTCAAAACAAATGACAAGGACACGTGCCTACTAAAACACGCCACAACTAAACGGAATAAGAGAGCAGACCAACGATAAAGATGAGCAGACTTGTTCAAAAGATCAACAAAGAGATAACATTTGAACCCAAAAAGAAAAAAAGATATCTCATATAAATAAAAGGAGAAACTACTCTAAAATTCCTACAAAATAAGCGCTAATGCTAGTGTGTTGAAAGGGAAGAAACTCCTAAAAAGCAAGCGCTAAGATAAGTGTGCTAAAAATGAAAATTCCTAAGAAAAGCGATGCGCTAAACACTTGGGTAGGAAAGAAAACGACTACTCAAAGTTGACATGCTCTTCATCTCCACCACCAAGAGGTTCAGCCCTGTCGAGGGGCAGGAACAAGGAGTTTAAGAAAGAGAAAGTGATCCTCAGAGAGACATTCTCGGCCTCGGTAGCTTTCCGTCACTCCATCGCTGCAGCACGCCTAGTCTCCTCGACCCCGATGTCAAAGTCGTCCTTCAAGTTGGATGCAAATTGCACCGCTTCAGCCTTCTCCTTAGTGAGTCGAGGACCCTCCTCCGTCAAAGAGTCGCACTCGTGCTCCATCCGGGTGTCAATTAGCGTCGAATGTCTTGCAGCTCACTCTGAAAGACTTCCATTGATCGGGTCGCCAGCTTAAGAACTTAACGCTTCATAGTCAATTCTCTAGTCATCCTCGCAGTCGCCAATTGAGGACGATCGCATTATTCTCAAACAACTCCAAGTTCCACGTGAGTCTCTTGAAACTGCCCGCGAAGACTCACGAACAACGCCCTTGAGTGGGGGTCCCTCTCGGCCTGAGCTAGCTAAGATTTTGTTTGATCAAACTCCTCATAGACAAGTCCTATGCGTCGAATGAAGTTGAGAAGGATCTTCTCACCCCGCATGGCACTTCCAAGCACATGAAGTGATCGAAAGCACAAGTTAACAAAAACGCGACTTGCGTGAAAAAAATACAACAAAGAAAACGGAAGAAATTCTCTTTATGGGCGTCATTACGGAAGAACTCCACATCATTCCCCGACATGACATCCTTCCACACCTTCAAGGGAGATTCCTGAAGGCCTTGAGAGCATTCACCTTTGACCTCCAACGCTTCCACTATAAACATCAAATGCGTACGATTCGAATCCAAAGGTGCATTCAGAGGCACGAAAGTTGACGCCTGCTTCAAAGAAGCACTAGAGTCATGCTCGGCCAAGCAGCTAACTCAGAGTTCTTCCTACTGCCGTGGGCCGTAATCCAAGAACGAGTCGCTGCTAATCCACTCGAGTCTCGAGAAGACTTTGCCAAGCGCACCCGAGCCCTCTCCCTGGATGAGGAACTTGCAAAAACAGCAAAGGTCAGGATTTTGACTGAACACATAAAATCACAAAGTAAAGGCAAAAGTACCTGGCAAACCGGGACTTATGGGAGATTACACAACGTGATAGACTTCCTCCATTCGCGGTATGCCCCTAGGACCGAGAGAAAAAGGCAGAAACCACCCAGTCGACGCCATCAACTCCTTCGAGTGGAAGCACTCACCCTTCTTCTGGGCATCCGACATGCTTCGGATAGCCTCCACGAATTCAAGACTATCCACCACGTTTCGATAGAGTATTCAGCCAAAGGGGCGAATATGAGCGGAGCCGCTCCAAAGGCCACAGTTGATACCCATGTCCTAGCCTTCCTGATAGTGCCCTCAGTTTCAGTGATCAGTTTGGCGTTACAGAGATCACGAGCCATGTGAAATCCAGGCTGACCCGACACCGAGAAGATTGTGATGAGGCTGTGAAAGTCATCCACAATCATGGCGCGGTTGGGGTGCCCTAGATGGGTGAGAAAAGTGGTAGGAAGGTTCCTTTTGGTGAGGAAAGAGCTAGAAAAGTCCCATGGTGTATTTGGATAAGATTGGAATTGATTTGGTTAGGTGGAAGAGTGTAGAGGTGGTTTAGGGTGGCCGTATGGTCTTTGTGGCATCAAGGGGTATAATTGGCCGTACGGCCTGGTGGGTGTGTGGGTTTAGCCATACAGCCTGCCAGGTGGCGCTACGACCATATGGGTGTATATGTTTGGCCGTACGGCTGTGTTAGTGATATGATTTGGCCATACGACCATGGTAGATTGCCGTATTGCCATGTTTGGGTCATGGTTTGGCCGTACGGCCTTATGAAATGGCCGTACGGCCATGGTAGCCTTTAGTTTTGGCTTTACGACTGTGTCAAGTGGCCGTATGGCCGTGGCAAGGGTTAGTGGTCGCGGTTTGGTGTGTATAGGTGTTTGTTGAGGCTTGACGAAACACTTAAAAAAACCTTAATCTCCATACCAAAACTCTACACAAATTCACTTTCACTCACTTCTCTATTCTCTCCCATCAAATCAAAACACAAAATCATCATTTTCTCTCCCATCTCACTAACAAACACCATCATTTCTCATCTCCCCCATCACCTCAAGAACATTCTGACAACCTTATCCACCATAAATCAACATCATTCCCCGCATATCTCCATCTTTTCGCACAAATATCCATATTTTCCCACTAATCTCTATTTCCCACATCCACAACCACCAAAACCTATTTTTCTTACTACATAACACTCAAGAACACCACCAGCACCACTAAAAGAGTAACATTTTCCTTCATTTCTCTATATACTTGGAGGAAAATAACTTTATACACATTGTCTCAGATTTTCATCCATATCACACATCATGGCATCATAAATGTCTATTTATCTACCTTCTCGAAGTGTCTAGGGGCTTGTTAAAGTCATATACACAAACTCCTCACTTCGCATAGAGGAACATCCCACTATTTAATACTTTGACTTAGGAAAAGGAGTAAGTAGGAGCCATGCCGTCCAACCCAAAGGACGAAGTGACTCGGACGTCACCACCATCTAGGACCACTTTCCTAAGGGCCTTAGGACATCTTTGCTTTTTGGGCTTGTTCCCATTTGCGTCGATCCCTTCGCAACCAAAGGAAGTTGTCTCTAGCCTCAGGATCGAATCGAAGAACCTTGGAATAAAACATCTTGCGATTTCTAACCCTAGACACATCTAGTTCCTCTGAACCAAGGAAGGAGATATCCCACTCACAAAGTGTCGATTCGAACCTCTCTGTGGGATGCACCGCAAATGTTAAGCGAAAAACTGCATTATCATTAACCCGATCATGACGCCACAGAGAGCTGAAGACTTAACCCTCATAGTTAACGGGCTCACGGATGAGATCCGCGAATTAAGAGACGCGCAAACTCAAACCCCCGTGGTCCGGAGCATGATTGACGGCACCACCTCCCCATTCATAATCGTTATACCAACGGAGGGTGTCATAGGGGACTTCCAAGTCCCGACCAACCTCATATATAACATAATGCTCGACCCAGTGTAGCACATCATCCAATACCAATTGGCGATGAAAAAATGAAGAGGCAAAAACCCAGCCTCCATGTGTCAGGCATTTTGCCCCACACTCACCGGAACGACATTCGAATGGTTTCAAATATTAGAAGGATGGACCATACACTCATTTGAAGATCTAAAAGATAGGTTTCTCATAAGGTTTATCGTCTTTCGGTCAAGAAGAAGGAGAAATTGTACCTTTTCACTATTAGGCATGGAAGCAATGAATCATTCAATATATCATCAATCGTTTCACTAAGGAGTCAAACAAAGTATGAGAGTACGACGACCGAGACGCGATCTACTCCTTCACCAAGGGCTTGTGTACATCGACTTCCTAATTTCATTTGTTAACTAAGACTCACGACGATGACAGAGCACATGGCCCGCGCAACCCTGCACATATCCATGGCTGAATATCTTGAAAGTTGTAAGACGAGCAAGAGGGAAACAGGTGGAGAGATGACAAAGACTACGACAACGACCTCCGTAAAAAGAGGACCCGAGCATGGAAATCATAGTCTCAACCGTAAGATCCCAACCCGATCTCTGAAAGATGCTCGCCAAAAGGTTCTGTCAGAACGCTGACTTCACCCCGTCCAACACCACCCCATAACAAATACTAGCACTTCACGGAGAAAAATTCATCGAACCTAGGCCCCCATACTAAAGGACTCAAAGCATGACATGATTCGATATTGTGAGTTCTACAGACACCTCACCTCCGAATGCTTCACACTGAAGAAGCAATTAGAAGCCTTGATCAAGAATGGAGAACTGGAGGACTTCGTAGTCTGGATGGTGGCCAATCCAAACGTTTCAAACAACAATAGAAGGACACAAGCAAATGATCAACCTGAAAAAGGAGATAGGCCTACCGATGACAATGACCACAAAAATCCAAGAGGATGCACAGTAAACGCACCTCTAAATATCATAAGCACAATCTTTGGGGGGCTTGAGATTGTTGATAGCGCAAACAGAAGAAATAAATATGCCCGTGCAGCCGTTCACCACGCCAACCACACAATGAGCTTGCCACCCATAGCGCCATGCAAAACGATTCATTTCACTACAAAAGAAGTGCAAAGGATTATGCATCCTCATAGTAACGCAATTGTTTTCGAGTCCCAAGTGGCGAACAACTTGGTGAAAAGAATTATTGTCGTAAATGGAAGCTCGATTGATATCCTACTCAAGATGGATTTTAATTAGATGAACCCCGACAATCTCTATCTTGTTTCCATCCAGACACCACTCTACGATTTTATCGGATAATAGGTATACACGGAGTGATCAATCATGCACTTGGTCACCTTTGGAGCAAAAGATGGTGCGCGCACTACACAAATGGTGAACTTCCTCGTCGTCGATAAGCTCTTGGCCTACAATACCATAAGCGGGAAGCTCACGGTTAACAAGCTTTGAGCGGTCACCTCGACCTACCACCAACTCGTCAAATTCGCGAATTCTTTTTGGGATTAGAATAATGGAGGGAAACCATGCCGACTCGAGGATGTGTTATATCAAGGGCGCTCATCCCTAAGTAGTTGACATGATGGTGGAAGCGGTCCACAACCCTAGAGCAACCCTTAGAATAAGACGAATGAAAAACCAACGGGGGAGACCCCCTAAAAAGAAAAGGAAGTACCCGATTGTTGTCAATGGTGCCGACAAGAAGAGTTGTAGTCTTTACTTTTGTACATTTGAAAAAGTCTCACAAAGACTCTTGCTTGTAATTGCTTATTCATTAATAAAAAGTTGAAACGTTCATTCATTATTCCTTGTGTGAAGCTTTATTATAAAACCTTAGTCTTTAGTCCATAAACAAACCTAACAACACGTGAAGAGACAAATGTGGATTTGCATGAACAAACTCTCCATGGTTTGCTTAAAACAATATATTCGTAATCTAAGGATCAAAGGACTATTGATCTCAGTACGATTGTTAGAAGAATCCATGATGTCTGGTTATGGGACATTGAGTGTTGGAGACTCTATAGTTCTTCTAGGTATCTTCCGAAGGTACTGAATTGACCAGTGCACTTCTAGAGGCAAAACCATTTAACCTCTTATGTCTCAAAGTCACTACGTATGAATTGCATCATGCTTACCTTAATCCTGAAATGAGACATGCCATTTCACAACTTACGTATTCTCATTTGAGAAAGTCAGAGTTCGGACTCACTATGTGATTCCGAACAAGGCCTATTGGTGAAATACTAAGTTGTGAAGATGTCATGAGTAACTTTGTGAAGTTCTCATAGATATGGAATTCATGTACAAGATTGCTGAAATGCAATGTATATCACATCATGCTTTGTTCCTTGGAATGTGAATAAATGAACTGGCTAGTGTCCAAATTGAGTCATGACTCTTTTGGATGAACCAATGTGACTTGTTAGCTCCTCGTCAATACATTGTTTCTAACTTATTCACAAGCGACAAAGGAGTTGAGAAAATAACAGCTAGAAGGGTAAAATGGTAATTTTGTAAATCCCGACAAGCTGATGATATTCATGAAGGGTAAACATAGATAATATTCAGTGGATCCACTCATCACAATTAGTTGAATTCTTGAGTAGAAAAGAAATTCATTTGAACCGAGAGATTCTCAGTGTCAACTCTTTAGTGGAGTCAGTTGACATTAAGCTAAACTGTGAAAAGGTTTGTGGACTTTTGATTCCAAGTATTTTAGCTCAAGCTTTGTTCATTTGGATCCATGAGGTCACTGTCACAAATCATGTCGAGTAGGAATAGTTAAACTAGAAGCTAAGTCAAAACAAGAACGAGACAAGTTTTACGAAAATTGTCAAAGGGTATTTTTGTCTTTTTGGACATAGGATGAAATGAATGTCAATAAATTTCTTGACATACTCGGCCATGATTAGTTCATTGGGACTTGTGGATTAATTTCATTTCATAGAAGTTTACTTGAAAATTCTTAACGGGTCTTTCTTATGTTGTCATGAACAAATGAAGAAGCTTCTAGAAGCTCCTTCTAGATAGACTTGGCCGTCCAACCCATAGAGAACAAGAGAGATTATTTTGTGCATTAATATATCAAGATACTTGCCAAAAGAAAATGAGGAAACAGATTTCCTCCATGAGGAAAGGGAATTTCGGCCACCAAGCAAGAGGGAACAAAAGAGGAAACAAATCCAAGGCTTCTAGAAGCCCCTCTTGGCCTTGTGAATGAGGAAGGGATGGGAAATAAAGGATTGCTCATGAAGGCTTGGAAAATAAGAGGAAACTACTTATTTCCAAGGCCAACACTTCTCCTATAAATAGGACCCTCATTCCTCTCACTCTATTCATTCCACATAAGTTAGAGATTGAGAGCTTCTCTCTCTAGACCTTGTGGTGGCCGCCCCTTCCCTCTCTATCTCTCTCTAAGTTTTCTTTCATTTTTGTTTTGGCACCTAGGTCCACATTTGACCTAGTGTTTTTAGCTCTTCGACTTTGAGACTTGTTCTCGAGTCGTCGTGTTTAAAAGTGCCCACATAGTAATTCCTTTCTTTCACGAGTGATTTTAGTGATAGAAACTTTCGTGGTTGCTCGAGTTCCCTAGGAAAGAAGATAGAGGTGCTGCGAGGGGAGACGAATGTTTCAACCTTCTGAAGGTATCTCAACGTTCAAGCTTCTCAAAGGTTAGTAAACATGCATTGCTCGTTTATAGTTTTAAATTATATGTACTTGCTCTTTGTCTAGGTTAGTAAAATCGTTTTACTTGTTTTAAAGAAAATTTTTAAATTCCGCTGCTTGCTCGAAGCGTTAAATCTTTTCTTAACCCTAGATCAATTCCAACACCGATAACCCCACCAATCATAACTGACATGCACTAAAGGTTACACCTACCATGATCCTTAAACTCATGAACCACCCTCTCAAACTTAAGCGAAAAAATCACCGAGAATTGCCAATGAGCGAAGAACCAATCATTAAATCCTTGTCGTGGCTCGAAAGATCCTAGAGAACCCTCGCACCACCCTTGTGGCGCTTGAAGAATTATGTCATGATCGTGCGGTTGTTCAAATTCAAGCAACGCATCGAGATGGCTCCGTAAAAGATAACTCGTGTCCCATCTCTCCAAACCAAAGCATGAAATAGTTGGACAAAGCGAAGTAGGTCTACGGATTCAACTGGGCTGGCGCGAGATAAGTGGCCTCGAGAAGAGCGTTAATCAATGGATATGGGGAGCAAACAGAGGTCATGTAGAGACTCGATACGTGAATAGTGATGGTCAAGCGCAGCACATCGATGCTGAACATACTAAAGATGTTGTAAGATGGTTGTTTTACTAGTGAGTGAAACAACTTGTTGAACACGATTGTTTTTAGCCCGATTAAATAAATCAACAATCAAACAAGAAATCACAAGCAGAAAACAATAAAGGACACACATAATTGGTTATCCCGTTTGGTGAAAAAGCACCTACTCAGGGGGAGTGATACGTCCGTTGCTGAAAAGCAATCCACTATCTCAATAATCAAAGGTACAAGAGTAAGGTTTGACGACTCTCTCTCAAAAACCTCTCTTCTTTGACTTCTCTAATGGATGGAAATCTAAGTTCCTCTTAGATCAGAGATTCTCTCTCTCTTTCTCTCTTTCAGCTAATCCTCTCTCGAAGATTGACAAGCATGTCAATGCAAAACACACACTAACAAACTTTGCACAAATATAGAACAGTAGTAGCAAGCACCTGGAACTTGTTGTCGATGAAGTTCTCTTATAATAGAGAGATAAGTTCTAGGTTAAGGTCGTGTGAATTGACCAAACAGAAAAGTGAATTATCAAAATAAAGTATAGGTGAGATTTATTCAATCAATTCCGAATCTTCACGAATTTTGATATGTCAGAATATAATAAAATATCCGATCCTTATCTGTCCATAGAAGTATGAACTAAAAGCTATATTGGAACTATTAGCATGGGATGAAAGTAACTGAAGTAACCCAGGTCTTTAACTTGCTTGAACAACTTCTTGCTGCTTTGACTTGAACAATTGTTACAATTTATTTTTCCAAACTTAATCATGCCACAGAGGATCCAACAATCCCTTGGAATTTTTGGCAAAACAAGAAAAAGACAATGCCCACGTTTCTAGCAAATAGAAGCATCAAAGCATGTCTATCGAGTTCAAGTATAGGAAAATAAAGGATTGTTTAACTAGAGCTATTAAAACCCAAAAATAAATAAAGACTCGACATAAAATACTCTCCCTTTTTTCCACTAAAGGACAAGCCAAGGGAATAATAACGTCTACGCAGAGTGTAAAACATACCGAAGGTATTGAAAAGAAAGTAAAGTTAAAATAAATACATCAATTTTGACGTAGCGGGTTCTTCACGATGTTCTTCTTCAACTTCATTAGGTCATCGTCTACTGAGTAGGACCAGGGTAAGATGCATTCATGAGGTGGTAATGCTCTTGATTTTGGCAGTCTTGAAAATAATCTCTACTTCAAGCTATCTAATGACCATATCTCTTCTGGAAGTATAGATGGATGAGGATGTACCTAATGACCCCCTCAATATCATTCTTATTTTTCCCATGTGAATAGCTTAGATTAACATTAAGACGCTTGGGTTCTCGAGAAAGAGCATCAAAATCAATCTTCAACTCTGAGCACTGTTTGAGTACCAGCTCACAAATGAGAGAAGGAAACGTGATAGGGTGATTCACTTTCTCAGATGTGGTATGAGCATAAATTTGATCGAACATATAAGCCCAATATCAACAAAGCTCTTATTGCCCATAACAAACAAGAACTGCCACTGCCCCAAAGCTTTTCCAATGCTCCATTGTGAAGAGTGGGAAAATAATTCTTGATGGCAATCGCATACAAAAGTGAATAATTGGCTGTCATCAATGGATGACATCTGCTTAACATCCTACTTAGTTCTCTATCTCTCATTCTCCTTATGAGGAAACTAGCAACTTTGTTCAGATAAGCTTCTTCTACAACAACATCTTGCACAACAGAGCCATAATACTCATTGATCATGGCAGGGGTAATCGACATCTCATTTCTCCTAATTATGAACACTTCAAAGTTTGGGTTTGATGAATTCCCAAAATCCTTAGTCATATTTGCAATAACGTCCATCACGATCTGAACAAAAAATTTTCTTTGACGAGGTAACTGTGGAGAAAAGCATTGCCTCTTTAAGGAATGAAACAATTTGAGGAACCATGTACTTGTCTTTGTTATAGGGTGAAAATACTCCCCTTAGAGAAAAAGGTTGGCAATAGTCAAATCAAGCCCGCCAAGAAAATAAATGCTCTCAGCGAGACTCAAACCGCATAATTGGGGCCAGACGCGCCTAGGCAAGCAAACACCTACCATAGACGAAGCCTTAGCTAGTCAAAGTGCACGTGAGCCAAGATCTTCCACAGGCGAGCCCACGCGAGCTTCACCAAGGCCCGCGACCTACATGCGAGACCCAACCCAAAGGGCAGGCCCCGCGGGCTTCGAGTAGGCCCCCGCAAGCCACAAACCCAAGCCCCATCCACCATTGGGTAGGCCTTACCCACAGCCACGCCTTACATAGGGAGGCTCCGCCTACCTATGGGTAGGCCTCGCCCACGGCCACGCCTCTCATGGCGAGGCCTCACAGACCACGCCTACCAATGGGCATACCTAGCCCACAGCCACGCCTCACATAGCAATGCCTCGCTTACCTACGGGCAGGCCTCGCCCATGGCCACACCTAACATGGTGAGGCCTCGCCAAATAATGGGCAGGCCTCACCCATGACCTTGCCTCTCACGGCGAGACCTTGATGGTGGAGCTGACCTGACTATGATGGGATATGCCGACTCCGATTTTCAAGCGGATAAGGATTCCAGGAAATCCACTTTTGGATCTGTGTTCATCCTTAATGGTGGAGCTGTTGTGTGGAGGAGTATTAAGCAATCTTGCATTGTTGACTCCACAATGGAAGCAGAATATGTGGCTGCTTGTGAAGCGTCCAAGGAGGCTATATGGCTTAGAAAATTCCTTAAGTACTTGGAATTCGTTCCAAACGTCGACGAGCCCATGACCCTTTATTGTGATAATAGTGGGGCTGTCACTAACTCATAGGAACCTCGAATCCATAAGCGCTCTAAACATATTGAGAGGAAATACCATTTGATTCGAGAGATCGTGCAGCACAAAGACGTAGAGGTGAAGAAGATCTCAACGGTGGACAACCTAGCAGATCCATTCACCAAGGCTCTAGCGAACAAGGTCTCCGACCAGCATCGGGAGGGATTAGGCATGAAGGACTACTCACATCTTATTTGAGTCAAGTGGGAGTTTGTTGTCAATGGTGCCCACAAGAAGAGTTGTAGTCTCTATTTATGTACATTTGATGTAACATAGTCTTACGAAGACTCTTGCTTGTAATTGCTTATTTTTTAATAAAAGTTGAAACGTTCATTCATTCTTCCTTGTCTGTAGCTTTATGATAAAACCTTAGTCTTTAGTCCTTAAACAAACCTAACAACACATGAAGAGACAAATGTAGATTTGCATGAACAAACTCTTCATGGTTTGCTTAAAACAATATATTCACAATCTAAGGATGAAAGGACTATTGATCTCAGTACGATTGTTAGGAGAATCTATGATGTCTGGTTATGGGACATTGAGAGTTGGAGACTCTTTAGTTCTTCTAGGTATCTTCCGAAGGTACTTAATTGACCAGTGCACTTCTAGAGACAGAATAAGAACAAACCATTTAACCTCTTATGTCTCGAGGTCACTACGTATGAATTGCATCATGTTTACCTCAATCCTGAAATGAGACATGTCATTTCATAGCTTACGTATTCTCATTTGAGAAAGTCAGAGTTCCGATTCACTATGTCATTCTGAACATGACCTATTGGTGAAATAGTAAGTTATGAAGACGTCATGAGTAACTTTGCGAAGATCTCATAGATATGGAATTCATGTACAAAATTGCTGAAATGCAATGTATATGACCTCATGCTTTGTTCCTTGGAATGTGGATAAATGAACTGACCAGTGTCCAAATTGAGTCATGACTCTTTTGGACGAACCAATGTGACTTGTTAGCTCCTCGTCAATACATTGTTTCTAACTTATTCACAAGCGACAAAAGGAGTTGATGAAATAACAGCTAGAAGGGTAAAATGGTAATTTTGTAAATCCCCACTAGCTGATGATATTCATGAAGGGTAAACATAGATAATATTCAGTAGATCCACTCATCACAATTAAGTTGAATTCTTGAGTAGAAAATAAATTCATTTGAACCGAGAGATTCTCTGTGTCAACTCTTTAGTTGATTCAGTTGACATATAGCTAAACTTGGAAAATGTTTGTGAACTTTTGAGTCGAAGTATGTTAACTCAAGCTTTGTTCATTTGGGTCCATGAGGTCACTGTCACAAATCATATCGAGTAGGAATAGTTAAACTAGAAGCTAAGTCAAAACAAGAACGAGACAAGTTTTACGAAAATTGTCTAAAGGGTATTTTTGTCTTTTTTGACATAGGACGAAATGAATGTCAATAAATTTTTTGACATTGTCATATGATGACAAATGAAATACTCGGCCATGATGAGATTTTTGGGCCTTGAGGATTCATTTCATTTCATGGAATTTTACTTGAAAATTCTTAATGGGCTTTTCTTATGTTGTCTCCTTCTAGAAGCTCAATTTCGTCCAACATATCTAGATTTGGACAAGAAGAAAAAAACAAGGGATCAAACGAATAGCAAGCTTCTTTTTTATTATTTTAATAAAAAAGCACCAAGACAACCTTTTACCTGAAAGGAAAAAAGCTCTAAGACCCAAACATCACAAAAAATAGGAAAGTCAAAATTCTCAACGACACGAAAATCGAGGAAGGTGACAAATATTTTCGATGAAACGAAAAACCGAGAAGATGACACGGATATCAAGAAAAGAGAGGACTCTCGATGACACAAAAAGTGAGGAAGCGGCACAAAAACTGAGAAAATGACACATATATCAAGAAAAGCGACGAGGTTTCTCGACAATATGAAAACCATGAAAGCTACAATGATACCAAGAAAAAAGAAAAAACGACAAGAAACTATGAAGTTTCACGCATGACAAGTCACACGTAAAATTGGAGGTCAATTTTATTGCGTCAATTTTTGTCACCAAAAAATGACCAACCAAGAAGCGAAAATAACACATGGCATAGTTTTCGAGGCGAGACAACAGCATAAACCCTGAGACATGGGACCTTTCCAGCCACCAGTAGGCCATCCGAGCCATGACCCTCGGCCAAATACTCGATCGGTGAGCAACCAGGGTCGAGAAGTCTCGGCTGAAAGACTCGATTGGGCCGATAGTCACCTTGTCTGTCGGTGACTTGACCGTATTCCCATTCTGTGCCGGCCATGTCATTGCTGGCCCGCTGATTGGACTGTGCTCCCATTATGGGCCAACCATTACTTTTCCGGCCCTCGTCTGTGCCATATATCCGGGTCATCCATGACTCTACCGGCTTGGAAATGACTCGATCGTGCCACATATCCGGGCCGACCATGACTCTACCAGCTCAAAAATGACTCTACCATGCTGCATATATGGGCCAGACTTGACTATGTTGGTCATAAATGACTGGACCGTGCCGCCATTCCGAGTCAGCCATGACTTTGGCAGCCAAAAATTACTTGATCATGCCATATGGGTTGGCTATGACTCTATCTGCCGATAAAAAAATCGACCATGCTACATACCCGGGCCAGCCATGACTCTGCCGGCCTAGAAATGACTTTACCGTGCTAGATATCCAGGCCGACCATGACTCTGCCAGCAGGATATGACTTGGCCATACCCTCGATCGGGCCGGCCAAGATCTGCTGGCCCGAGACACATCAAGTTTTGCCCAAATTCGGATCGGCCAACCCCTTTCCGGCCCGGATTCCTTTGCTCCTTGATGCTAGATGGCCAATCTCTATACCAAAACTCACCCCAACACACCCAAATACATCCCAACACCTAAAAAACTCTATTAAAACCCCATCTTTCACCACATGAAAAAACCCTAATATCTATACCAAAACTCTACTAAATTATCTTACATTCACTTCTATTTTCTCTCCCAACACTCGAAATCATCCTTTTCTCTCTGATCTCACTGACAAACACCATCATTTCTCTAATGTTTCATCATCTGAAGACCATTACCACCACTTTTATCCACCATAAATCAACATCATTCCCCACATATCTCCATCTTTTCTTACAAATATCCATATCTTCCCACTTATCTTAGACTTGGTATCCCAAGTCTACTCTAGCTGTTGATGATGAATATGCTCATTATGGTACCTGGAAATGGGGGTAAACAAAGAACTACAAATGGGAAACAGAGGTGTGGCCTCTGTTTATCTCTCCAACGCTCAACATTAGTACAAGTGAGGTGGATTAAAGGTGTTTAGACGCCGAGAATGAGTGAAACAAGTGACTTGAGAATCGAGGCTCAAAATTGGATTACCTTTGGGAGAGAATCGAGCTCTCTATTTATAGGTAGCCAAGGAGCGTTTCAGAACCCCCATGGCCGAGTGAACTGGGTTGGCCAATGGCCGAGCAAAGCTCTGGCCAGCCGATGGCCAAGTGAAGCCCTGGGCCGGCCATTGGCCGAGTGAAGCTCGGGTCGGCCGATAGCCGAGTGAAGCTCGGGCCGGCCATTGGCCGAGCGAAGCCCCACGCCAACCTGATGGCCGAGTGAAGCCATGGGCCGGCCGATGGCCGAGCAAAGCCCCGGGCTGGCTGATGGCTGAGCGAAGCCCCAGGCCGGCCATTGGCCGAGTGGGTCGCTGTGACGCTCTTGACATTGTCGGTCCGGGATGGGCCGATAACATTAGCCCCCCCGAGTTTATGACCGAGTATAGCCCATGTGGAAACTCAAGAGCTCTTCCGTCATCTCCGACTTACGGAGTTACCGGGATTATCACCCCGACCCTTGTCGGAATGCCTCGTCGCTGAAACGAATAGGTATGGTAGACATGCCCTTCTTCTTTTAATATTATTATATCACGCTTCCTGTTACGATTTTCTTATTCCACGTGTCGATGGGTTCCCCCAACCACTTATCGGCGAGTGGTTCCCCCGAAGATGATTTTTCCTTTCTCTTGTCTGCTCCCCATGTGGATATGGACGGATTTCGGGACCAATTTTCCATACTCCCAGACGTCCCATCCTTCTCTCCCTCTCTAGGTCTAGATTTTTCAGGGGCTGCAACGATGGGAGTGGGCGGCAGAGACTTCTCCTATTTGGACGCGTGGATGTCCGGTGAGGGCGGCTCATCAGTGATTTGTGGGATTGCTGCAGTTGGGGCGCCAGCCATGGGGCCATTTGGGCAGGGCGACAGCTCTTCCTGGGGAAAACCAACGCATGTGGGTATGGGCGTTGTGATTCTGGTGGGCGCCGGCAATGCTGAGGACACGTAGAGGTCGGGTGGGATCGACCCAGGCAAGGCATGCCCGGGGCGTGGCGCTGTTTGGCTGACCCGAGCGAGGCATGCGCATGAGGAGGTGCACCGGTGTCAAGCGATGCTGTCTGGGCCGGCGTCAGCGCCAGTGGAGGGGCGCACATACCGAGTGGCACCGGTTTGGGCATGGCACGCTTCTCCACTGGTGCGCCAGCCCTAGGCGCCCGTGATGGGCATGATGACGTGGAGCGGTTGGGCCACGTGGAGGGGAGCCCAGTCGGCCCAGGGCTGAATAGCCCCTATGGGCCGGGTGCGCACGAGGAAAGCTCGGCCGGCCTGGGGCCGGACATTCCTGGAGGGCTGGGCACACGCGAGGAAAGCCCAGTCGGCCTAGGGCCGGACAATGCCTGTGGGCCGGGCGCGCGCGAGGGAAGCCTGGTCGGCCCAGGAGCGGTCGTTAATGGTGGGCAGAGGGCGCGCAAGGAGAGCTAGATCGGCTCAGGGGCAGGCAGTACCCGCGGGTCGGGCGTGCGCGAGGAAGGCTCGGACAGCCCAAGATAGGCATCTCAGCGTTCTTCTTCTTGTGATTAGATCCCATTGGACCCCATTTCGAGGCAATGGGTTCCACCACCCTTTATCAAGTCGTGGGGGGTACTTGACATCTCATGTCACGATATTTATTATTTTTATGTTTTGTGTATTATTTCGTCCTAACCGTTTGATGTTTCTTGTGACAGGTACCATGGCTCAGGAGCCCTCTCGTGCGAGATTGCCTAGGGCACAGCCCTCCACCGATGATGTCACTGCAGCCCACTCTTGGATCGCAGCTTGCCGTGAGAGGTCGCCTGTGCGAGCTCCACCCTCGGAGCAGAATGAGGCGAACTCTTCAAGCAAGCGACCCTCGTCGTCGATCATGCTCAACTCACTTTTCCGCTCGAAGCACGCTCACGTGTCAGCGCGCACCCCGGCCTCCCGGCCTGCGCGCACCTCGGCACCCCGGCCGAGCGCCCCTGCTGTCTCAGCCGGGTGTTCCTGCCACCTCGGCCACCTCGGTCGAGCGCCTTCGCCAGCTCGGCCACCTCAGTCGAGCTCCTCCACCAGCTCAGCCGCCTCAGCCGAGCGTCTTCGTCAGCTCGGCCACCTCGGTCGAGCGCCTTCACCGGCTCGGCCACCTCGGCCGAGCATCTTTGTCAGCTCGGCCACCCCGGTCGAGCGCCTTTGCCACCTCGGCCGAGCGTTCTTTCCACCTCGGCCGAGCGTTCTTGCCACCTCGGCCGGGCACGCCCGCTGCCGGGCACGCCCCGCGCCCGTCCAGGCGATATGTCCCATGCGCCCTGCACCCTCTTAGGCGTGAGGCCTCGCGCGCCTCGCTCCCGGCCACCCGGTGGGCCTCAAGGAGCTGGCCCAAGGCCTCCCCTCAAACACTATAAATACCCCCCCCTTGGGGAAGGAAAAAAGGACCCCGTTTTCTTGAACACAACTTACATCATGGTTGATGCCAAGAACACTTCTCTTCTCTCGAGAATTTTCTCTCGCCCTCTTGTGACATTTCCAAGAGCGCGCACTCCTCCTCCCTCGGCTCAGAAAGTCAAGGACCCCCCTCCACGAGAGGGAGCGCGCTCCTCTTCTGCGACCCGAGCCTCTGCGGCACATACTGCCCTCCTGCTTCCTGGCCCTTGAGCTAGAACTCCGAGCTACGAGCGCGCGGCCCCTCTAAAGCCTTCACTAAAAGCTACGAGCCGGGTCCCACTCTAAAGCCTTGGATTCACAAAGCCTCCGAGCCCAGGATAGCCTCCCCACACAAATTGAACTACGTTCTGACATGATCCATACTAAAGGGTACGTAGGAAGCCAACCTTTGGCAAGGTCACACCCCCCAAAACACACCTCAGGGTTTGGAGGGTGCAGCTCGGTCTACGAGCTCCCATTTTTG
Source organism: Urtica dioica subsp. dioica (assembly GCF_054948205.1). Taxonomy (NCBI): domain Eukaryota; kingdom Viridiplantae; phylum Streptophyta; class Magnoliopsida; order Rosales; family Urticaceae; genus Urtica; species Urtica dioica. Next base: position 31,342,977 of record NC_142757.1, read on the forward strand.
GCCCGGGCACGATCACTTGGTCCGGCCTTGGATCGAACCGCCCGAGGTATCTAATCGTTGTTCATTTTCGTGCGACCACAGTTCGAAAAACTGCGACAATATTTTGGCGCTAGAAGGAGGGGACTTCCCGACTTACACAGCCCGTAATCCCTTCTACAGTTCGACCCCTTTCTTCTCGACTCGAGAAAGACATGAGTGGTCAACCACCCGTTTGTTCTGAGGGCATGAAAAACCCCGAAAATGCAACCGCGGTGAAGAAATTCTTCCTTCGCTCCCGAGCGCAAGGCGATGAGGAGTCTCTCAACGGCGAGAGCCCCACTCCCTCGCCCCCTCCTCTTCAGGACAGTCGGGACGACCGCATCCTGGAGATGGAGGAGAGAATCCACCAGCTGAAAATAGCCAATGCAAGGTACCACCGCCAACTAGCGGGCAAGGCGCCTGCACATGGCTCCCCCCATGGGGAATCTGAGGACCTCATGGACGAGGGACATGATTATGACCCCGACTATGAAGCCTTGGAAATTTCGGCGGACGTCGAGACTTCTCTCACCAAGGACGGGGAACGCCCTGTTGAGATCGAATCCGGTCCGTCGAAAACAAAAGCAATACCGGTCTCCTCTCAGGAAGAGACCTCCCGACGTTCAGCCCATGACCGACTCGGTCAAAGAGGCAATGTCAGGGAAGGTACAACAGTTCGGCGAGTAAGGCGCGTGGCTCGAAGCTCGCACCCCCATACCGCCGGGCCGGATCTTAGAGATTGACTTACCGCCCAACGGAACAACCGTGGCGAAGACCTCCGAGAGAGGCTGAGTGCTCGTAAGGGTCACAACCCTACGGCCCCAGTCAATGGGGACCATCGCACGGCTCAAGGGTCGAACGAAAGGCGACAGGTGACTCCTCCTGAACAAGGAGCGACCCCCAACACTGGCCTCGACGTCGTCACCATGATTCACAACCTCCGTAACGAGGTGCATGCCCTGCGTGAAGGCGGCTTGGCCGGTGATACATACGGGGTCGTGGAAGAACATTCCTCTCCCTTCACCGCCCAAATCCTTGCTGAGGTGTGCACGGGGAACTTCAAACTCCCGAATCTCCCTCCGTACAATGGGAAATCTGATCCCACGTATCAAATCCAACATTACGAGACTTGGATGACGATGCAGGGCGTCTCCCCTGGGGCTCTATGACATGCTTTTAGTCTTACCCTCACCGGACCCGGTTTCGAGTGGTTTAAGAATCTAAGACCAGGGAGCGTCCAATCGTTCAAAGACCTGAAGGACATGTTCCTGGCACGATTCGCTACATCCATGGTCCAAAAGAAGACCAAGATGTACTTATGGTCAATCAGTCAATAGAATAACGAGTCCTTGAGACAGTATCTCACTCGATTCACCACAGAATCGAACAAGGTCGACCGCTTTGACGACAGTGACGCAATTACAGCCATCATCGAGGGCTTACGCACTGGAGACTTCCTAAAGTCCGTCATCGGCAGAGTCCCTTCTACGATGGCCGAGTTAATGAACCGAGCCAAAACCTTTATGGGGGTAGAAGATTACCTCGACAGCCGCAGGAGCAGCAACCAAAGCTCCCGCCGTCGGGACGAGTCCGGCAACGAGCCTGGTAATCCCCGTAAGAGGATAAACAAGGGAGGTCAGGCTTCCGATAGCCGACCCCCTACGTCTCAAAAGCCGCGTCTCGCTAGCAATTTCAGAGACTACTCGGGTTACACTCCCTTGAACGCCCCGGTAGAGCAAATCTACGCTGTGGCGCGTTACAAGTTCGTCGCTCCGGCTCCAATAAGAGGCAACCCCGCGTCTCGCGATCGGTCCCGCTATTGCGAGTTCCACCGGGATTACGGTCACACGACCGCTCAGTGTTTCCATCTCAGGAAACAAATTGAGATGTTAATCCAAAAGGGAGAACTCAAAGAGTTTGTCCTTCGCTTGGTAGGAGCGGCAGCCCCCACCGACAATAGGCCACAGCCTGAAAAGGGTGGAGGGACCAACCCGAACACCGACCGCACGGCGGTCACAGCTACGGCTGACGCGCAACTCCACGTCGTCACCACCATACTAGGTGGCTTGCAAGACGGGGACTCGGCCCGGCAAAGGAAAAAGCTCCTCAGAGCTGCCTCCCATGAACGCCTTGCCGGGCAGGTTAACCTCACCTACGAGGAACCTCCGTCCGTGCCTTACGAGACGATACAATTCACCAATGAAGAGGCCAAGCGAGTTGTGCACCCGCACAATGACGCTATAGTCCTTAAGGCCCAGGTCGCCAACAACTTGGTAAAAAGAGTTCTTATTGATAACGGCAGCGCGGCCGATATAATCTTTAAGACCACCCTCGAGCGCATGAAGCTCGGGGGGCTCCGCCCTGTCCCGACTCAAACCCCTCTATTTGGGTTCACGGGAGAAAAGGTCATGACTGAAGGAATCATTGATTTACCAGTCACCTTCGGAACTGCCGGAGGCATCGAAGTCGTTCACATGGTCCCCTTTCTTGTGGTCGACCAGGAGTCGCCCTACAATGTTATCATTGGGCGACCCACGTTGAACAGACTAAGGGCTATCATGTCCACTTATCACCTACTAGTGAAATTCCCCACCGAAGAGGGAATTGGCATCATGGCCGGTGATCAAACCCAGGCGAGGATATGCTACGTCCAAGGCGTAGACGGCAAGCCCGCTGAAAAAAAGGGTTAACACGGTCTACCAACTGGAAGACGACTACCCGTGTGATCAAAAAGATGCACGGCAACTCGGGGAATTGGACCCGCGCGGCGATGTCGAGAGGTTGAAGGTTGACACCCCCGATGATCTCACTTCGATCGTTCTCGACGAAGCGAAACCTGACCAGGTAGTGAAGATCGGTGCACAACTCCCTCTCGCCATCAAAACTCAACTCGCGTCCTTCCTTCGGGAGTTTAAGGATGTCTTTGCATGGACACATGCAGACATGCCCGGCATAGACCCCGACGTGATTGTGCACCGATTGAATGACGACAAAACCATCGCTGAAAAGGTGCAAGCTAGACGTGCGTTCAACCCCGAGCGGTACCTAGCAATAAACGAGGAAGTCGAAAACTTCTCTCCGCTGGTTTCATCCGAGAAGCCAAGTACCCAAAGTGGGTGGCCAATGTGGTCATGGTCAAAAAGCCCAACTGGAAGTGGCGCATTTGCATAGATTACAAAGATCTTAACAAAGCCTGCCCAAAGGATTGCTTTCCGCTCCCACGCATCGAACAACTGGTCGACGCCACGGCAGGACATGAACTCCTAAGTTTCATGGACGCCTACTCGGGCTATAACCAGATACGAATGCATGAGCCCGATCAGATCAAGACAACTTTTGTCACTGATCGCGGCCTCTACTGCTACAAGGTCATGCCTTTCGGCCTTAAGAATGCAGGAGCTACTTACCAACGACTGGTAAACCGGATCTTTGCCGACCTGATCGGCAAGACCATGGAAGTATACGTGGACGACATGCTCGTTAAAAGCTTGTCGGCTACCAACCACGTAGACAACCTGAGGGAGATGTTCTTAATCCTCCGCCGGTATAAAATGAAGCTCAACCCCAACAAATGTGTGTTCGGGGTCGAATATGGGAAGTTCCTAGGCTACATAGTTAGCCGTCGAGGTATCGAAGCGAACCCCGAGAAAATCAAGGCACTCCTTGACATGAAATCCCCGCGACGTATCAAGGAAGTCTAAAGTCTGACCGGTCGGATTGCCGCCCTAGCTCGTTTTGTGGCCAAAGCAACCGACAAGTGTCAACCGTTCTTCAAAGCAATTAAGAAGACGGACGGCTTTGAATGGACGGACGAGTGCGAAAAGGCCTTCCAAGAAATGAAGGCCTACTTCGGGAAACCTCTGTTCATATCCAAGCCAAACGAAGTCGAGACGCTTTATATCTACCTCGCCGTCTCCGAGCGAGCTGTGAGCGCTGTGCTGATCCGTGAAGAGGATATGGCTCAATGGCCCATCTTCTACGTGAGCAAAGCCCTACTTGACACCGAAATGAGATAGAGAAGCTCAATGGACCATCTTATACAGAGATAGAGAAGCTCTCTCTTGCTCTCCTCGTAGCCGCCAAAAAGCTACGCCCATACTTCCAAGCTCACCCAATCGTTGTCCGAACCGAACACCCAATCGGTAAGGCTCTTCAAAAGGGAACATCGACTCGCATGGCGATCTGGTCCCAAGAATTGAGCGAGTACGGGATTGAGTTTCATCCGAGGCCGGCGATAAAGGCTCAGGCCTTAGCTGATTTCGTAGCAAAATTCTCCTACACTCCCGATATGGGAAGAGCAGAAAGCGACTCGACCGACGACTTGTCGGCTCGAAAGAGAAAGGTCGACCCTACGGGTCCCATCTGGGAGCTACACGTAGACGGAGTATCTAATGCCCAAGGAGCAGGCGCCGGCGTGATTTTGACAAATCCCGACCAGGAAAAATTACGCTACGCCCTCCACTACGGATTCCAGGCCTCAAACAATGAGGCCGAGTACGAAGCCCTCATCGTAGGGCTGGAGCTCGCTCAAAAGCTCAACGTACAGAATTTACGAATACACTGTGACTCGCAGTTAATCGTGAATCAGGTAAAAGGAGACTACGTTGCCAAAGAGCCTAACATGATCGCCTACTTGGCAAAGACAAATGCCAAGTTAGATGCCTTCTCCTGGTTCGAGATCGTCCAGATCCCACGAGAAGAGAACTCCGAGGCTGACGCCTTAGCTCGCCTCGGGTCCGGTATCGCCGAAGACGGGTTGGGAACCATCCCAATCGAGTCTCTCTCGCGACCATCCGTCTCACGTGATGAGGTAGGAACGATTGAGAACGCCGCTCATCCAACTTGGATGACCCCGCTTACAGACTTCTTGCGAAGAGGGGTACTTCCCAAAGACCGCAAAGAAGCCGAAAGGCTAAAAGCCCTCGCATCCAAATACGTGCTGAGAGGCGAAGCCTAATACAAGCGTGGGTATTCAACCCCGCTGCTCCGATGTCTCAACAGTGTCGAGTCGACCAAGGTCCTCCGCGAGATCCACGAAGGCCTCTGCGGAAACCACGCCGCTGGAAGGTCCCTCGCGCTCAAAGCGCTTCGACAAGGCTATTTCTGGCCAACGATGAAAAAAGACGCCTACGACTGGGCGAGAAAGTGCGACAAGTGTCAACGTTTCTCCAACGTTCCACGACAGCCGCCATCTCCCCTAAGTAGCATCGTCGTCCCACGCCCCTTCGCAAAATGGGGCGTAGACATTATCGGCAAGCTTCCTAAAGCTCCGAGACAATACGAATACGCCATCGTCGCTATCGACTACTTCACCAAGTGGGTTGAAGCCGAGCCTCTGGCCAGGATCACCGAGGCCAACACTACGAACTTCATCTGGAAGTCCATAATATGCCGCCATGGCATCCCCGCGTCAATCGTGACCGATAACGGCGCGCAGTTCGACAACGCGAGGGTTAGAGAGATCTGCACCCAACTAGGGATAAGCAAGACATTCTCATCCCCGTGACATCCACAAGCTAATGGCCAAGTGGAAGCCGTCAACAAGACGATTAAGAGCAACCTAAAAAAAAGCTCGAAGCCAAAAAAGGCGCCTAGGCTGAAGAACTGCCTTTCATCCTATGGGCCTATCGAACGACCGTTCGAAACGCCACCGGAGAGACCCCCTTCTCCCTAGCTTTTGGGGTTGAGGCGGTGGTCCCCGTGGAAGTAGAATGTTGGAATCGATCTAGGGTTTAAGAAAAAGTTTAACGCTTCGTTAAGCGGCGGAATTTTAAAAATTTTCTTTTTAAGTAAAACTAGTTTTTACTAACCTAGACAAGAGCATGTACATGTAAATAAAAATTAATATGAGCTATTAAAGTTACTAACCTTTCTTGAAGCTTGAACCTTGTAGAAGCTTTTGGAAAGTTGCAACGCTCGTCTCCCCTCACAGCACGTCTCTCTTCCTTTCCTCGGCACCTCGAGCAACCACGAAAGTTTCTATCATTAAATCACTCGAAAAGAAGGAATCAGTGAGTGGGCACTTTTAAACACTACGACTTGAGAACGAGTCTCGAAGTCGCAGAGCTAAACACTAGGTCGAGTGAGGACCTAGGTGCCAAGACAAGAAATAATCGAAAATAAACTAGAGAGAGAGAGAGAGGATTTTCGGCCAAAGTTCTAGAGAGAGAGTCTCTCAAATCTCTTAAACTTGGATGAATTGAAAATGAGAAGAATGAGGCTCCTATTTATAGGAGAGGTCTCACCTTCAATAAGGTAGTTTCCTCTTCTATAAAATGAGCCAATTTCCTCTTTCTTTTCCTTGAGAAGCTCGGCCAAAATAGACTTCATTAAGTCTTGGAATAGTTTCCTATTTTGTTCCATGCCTTGCCTTGTCTCTCTCTTGGCCGAATTCCATATAGCATCCTCATGCAAATTTGTTTCCTCTTTTTCTTTTGGCAAGTATCTTGATACATTTATGCACAAAATATTCTCTCTTGGTTGGGTATGTTGGGCGCCTATGTCCTTCTAGAATGGGCTTCTAGAAGCTTTTCCATTTGTTCATGACAACATGAAAAAGGCCCAATAAGAATTTTCAATAAAATTCTTATGAAATGAAATTAATTCACAAGGCCCAATGATCAAGTCATGGTCGAGTGAAACATGTCATAAAATGACCTTGTCAAAAATTTATTGACATTCATTTCATCGTTTGTCTCAAAAGACAAAAATACCCTTTTCACTATTTTCGTTCTTGTTTTGACTTAGCTTCCAGTTTAACTATTCCTATCGATGTGATTCGTGACAGTGACCTCATGGACCCAAATGAACAAAGCTTTAGCTAAACACTTGGACTCAAAAGTTCACAAACCTTTTCCAAGTTTAGCTTAATGCCAACTGACTCCACTAAAGAGCTGACACTGAAAATCTCTCGGTTCAAATGAATTTATTTTCTACTCAAGAATTCGACCTAATTATGATGAGCGGATCCACTGAATATTATCTATGTTTACCCTTCATGAATGTCATCAGCTAGTCGGGATTTACTAAATTACCATTTTACCCTTCTAGCTGTTATTTCCTCAACTCCTTTGTCGCTTGTGAATAAGTTAGAAACAATGTATTGACGAGGAGCTAACAAGTCACATTGTTTCATCCAAAAGAGTCAGGACTCAATTTGGACACTGGCCAGTTCATTTATTCACACTCCAAGGAACAAAGCATGAGGTGACATACATTGCATTTCAGCAATCTTGTACATGAATTCCATATCTATGAGAACTTCACAAAGTTACTCATGACAGACTCACAACTTAGTACTTCACCAATAGGCCTTGTTCGGAATCACATAGTGAGTCCGAACTTTGACTTTCTCAAATGAGAATACTAAGGTGTGAAATGGCATGTCTCATTTCAGGATTAAGGTAAGCATGATGCAATTCATACATAGTGACTTCGAGACATAAGAGGTTAAATGGTTTGTTCTTATATTGTCTCTAGAAGTGCACTGGTCAATTCAGTATCTTCGGAAGATACCTAGAAGAACTATAGAGTCCCAAACTCTCAATGCCTCATAACCAGACATCATAGATTCTTCTAACAATCATACTGAGGTCAATAGTCCTTTGACCCTAAGATTGCGAATATATCGTTTTAAGCAAACTACGAAGAGTTTGTTCATGCAAATCTACATTTGTCTCTTCGTAAGTTGTTTAGTTTGTTTATGGACTAAAAGACTATGGTTTTATCATAAAGCTTAAGACAAGGAAGATTGAATGAACGTTTCAACTTTATTAATGAATAGATAGGCAATTACAAGCAAGAGTCTTCATGAGACTTTATTACATCAAATGTACAAAATAAAGACTACAACTCTTCTTGTGGGCACCATTGACAACAAACTCCCACTTGACTCAAAGAAGGTGTGTGTAGTCGTTCATGCCTAATCCCTCACGATGTTGGTCGAAGACCTTGTTCGCTAGGGCCTTGGTGAATGGATCTGCGAGGTTGTCCACCGTTGAGATCTTCTTCACTTCCACGTCTCCGCGCTGCACGATCTCTCGAATCAAATGGTATTTCCTCTCAATATGCTTAGAGCGCTTATGGCTTCTAGGTTCCTTTGAGTTAGCGACAGCCCCACTATTATCACAATAAAGGGTCATGGGCTCGTCGACGTTTGGAACAATTTCCAAATACTTAAGGAACTTTCTAAGCCATACAGCCTCTTTGGATGCTTCACAAGCAGCCACATATTCTGCTTCCATTGTGGAGTCAGCAATGCAAGATTGCTTAATCCTTCTCCACACAACAGCTCCACCATTAAGGATGAACACAGATCCCGAAGTGGATTTCCTGGAATCCTTATCCGCTTGAAAATCGGAGTCGGTATATCCCGTCATAGTCAGGTCAGTACCTGAGTATGTAAGCATCAAGTTCCTAGTTCTTCGAAGATACTTAAGAACATGCTTAACAGCAATCCAGTGCTCGGGTCCAGGGTTGGATTGGAAACGACTAACTACGCCAACGGCGAAACAGATGTCAGGTCTAGTGCAAAGCATGGTATACATGAGGCTTCCTACGGCAGAGGCGTAAGGAATTTTCCTCATGTCTTCAATCTCTTGTGCAGTCTTGGGAGACTGGTCCTTAGAGAGTGAAACTCCATGCCTAAAGGGTGTTTGGCCCTTCTTGGAGTCTTGCATCGAGAAGCGATCCATCACCTTATCAATATAAGATGCTTGAGAGAGCGACAGAGTCCGGTTTTTCCTATCTCGAAAGATTTGGATCCCAGAATGTACGCGGCTTCTCCTAGATCCTTCATATCGAATTGCTTTGCTAACCAGACCTTAACCTCAGATAATTTACCCACGTCATTACCAATGAGTAGTATATCATCGACATATAGTACCAGAAACACAACTTTGCCTTCGTGTATTAACTTGTAAACACAAGGCTCATCTATTGACTGTTCAAAGCCAAAGCTCTTTACAGTTTCATCGAATCTAATATTCCATGACCTAGATGCTTGCTTTAATCCATAAATGGACTTTAAGCAACTCACAAACCTTGGTCTCTTGACCTTTATCCACGAAACCGTCTGGTTGAGCCATGTAAATGCGCTCGTCAAGATTGCCATTCAGAAAGGCTGTCTTGACATCCATTTGCCAGATCTCATAGTCGAGAGCTGCAGCTATGGATAGGAGTATGCGGATGGATTTAAGCATCGCGACTGGCGAGAAGGTTTCTTCATAGTCAATCCCTTCTTGTTGGGTATAACCCTTCGCCACAAGTCGTGCTTTGAACGTCTCGACGTTCCCATCAGGACCCCTTTTATTCTTGTATATCCACTTACACCCTACGGGTTTAATCCCTTCAGGAAGGTCTACAAGTTTCCAGACTTTGTTGACATACATCGAGTGCATTTCAACTTTCACGGCGTCAAGCCAAAGGTTTGATTCAGAACAAGCCATCGCTTGGCTATAGGAAACAGGGTCATCCATGTCGGAGACGGCTACAAGAGAGTCTCCATAAGACATGTACCTGTCAGGCTTTTGAGTAGCCCTCCCACTACGTCTAAGTACTACTTGACGAGATTCTGATGAGTTAGGTTGTGTTTCAGTTGGGGTAAGAACAGTTCTTACAGATGAGGTAGAAGCTTCCTCACCCAACTTTTCTTCAAGCACAATTTTGCTTCTAGGTTTCGCATCCTTCATAAAGTCCTCCTCGAGGAAACGAGCATTCGTGCTAACGAACGTCTTATCGTCCTCGGGACTATAGAAAGTGAAACCTTTGGTTTCCTTCGGATATCCCACAAACAGGCACAATTCTGACCTACTAGCCAACTTGCTAGTCTTTTGCCTCAGCACGTGTGCAGGGCAACCCCAAATTCGGATGCGGCCCAAACTAACTTTACGGCCAGTCCATCTTTCATAAGGAGTACCAGGAACCGTTTTGGACGGAACTTGGTTCAGAATGTAGGCGGCTGTTTCGAGGGCATATCCCCAAAAGGAAAGCGGGAGTGATGAGTAACTCATCATTGATCTAACCATCTCCATAAGAGTTCGGTTTCTTCTCTCTGACACTCCGTTTTGTTGAGGTGTGCCAGGTGCGGTAAGCTGAGAAGCGATACCTTCTTCTTTAAGAAAGTCATCGAACTCTCCAGACATATACTCACCACCTCGATCAGATCGAAGGGTTTTGATCACTTTGCCAGTTTTCTTTTCCACTAAAGCCCTAAAGACCTTAAATACGTTAAAGGTCTCGGATTTGTGTTTAAGCAAATAGACAAACCCATATCTTGAGTAATCATCAATGAAGGTAACGAAGTATTCGTATCCTCCACGTGCCTGTTGGTTGAGCGGACCACATACATCAGAATGTATTAGTTCCAGCAACTCAGTGGCTCTTCGACCTTTATCGGAGAAAGGTCGCTTAGTCATTTTTCCTTCTATGCAGGATTCACAAGTAGGTAGTGAACCTATTGCAGAGGCTTGGAGTGGACCATCCCTCACAAGTCTCTTAATCCTATCTAGACTGATATGACGAAGTCTTAAGTGCCAGAGGTATGTTGATTTTGTTAGATCGGAGGATTCAGAAAGTTTGATCCTCTTTGGCTCCCTAATTAGATCGTTATCTATTTCGGTGTCTAAAAGAGAAGGTTGAGTGGGATAGATGTAAAAAAGACCATTCTTCATACATGCATCAGTGACGAAAGAATTAGAAAAAGAAATACGAATTCCATTCTTTATAAACTTTAAATAATAATCTTGCTCGAAAAGTTGAGCAACAGATACTAGGTTTTTCCCAAAGGAAGGAACATAATAAACATTATTCAAATTTAAAGTTCGATCTTCAAAAGATAGCGTCACGGATCCCACAGCCTTCGCAGACACCACGCTCTCATCACCCCACTTGAAGCAGAAGTCGCCATCCTCTAAGCTTTTGCTTTTCTTAAAACCAGTCAAGGAGCAGCAAATATGGTTAGTAGCAGCGGAGTCAATAATCCACGATGATACATTATCAGCTACTAAACAGGCTTCAGTAACAAGTACAATACCTTTTGCTTTGGTTTTGAGGTAGGCGGGACAGTTCCTACGCCAGTGACCAGGCTCGTTGCAGTGGTGGCACTTGTCGTTAGACTTGTCCACCTTTGGAGCCTTTGGCGCCTTCTTCTTCGTTTGAACCTTAGGTTGGTTCTTCTTCTCGGCATTGCGAGGTCTCTTCTTAGATCCAGAGGTGGAGGCAGTAGCATGTACTTCTCCTTGAGCCCTCTTTTTCTTAGTGAGTGCCTCAGCGGTTTGAAGTTCCTTCATGAGCTCGGTAACAATGTACTCTAGCTTGTTCATGGAATAATTCAACTTGAAGGTATCAAAGGTTTCGGGGAGAGTTTCCAAGATCATATCTATTTTAGTCTCCCCATCAATCTCAGATCCAAGAATCTCCATCTCGTTGAGATAGCTAATGATCAGCATCATATGATCTCTAACGGGAGTTCCAGCCTTCATACGACAGATCATGAATTGTCGGACCGCTTGTTGCCTAGCTTGACGTCCTTGCCCTCCAAACATCTCATGGAGATTGTAGAGCATATCGGTGGCAGTTTCGTAATCACGATGTTGTTGTTGCAACACATTGTTCATCGATGCCAAAATATAGCATCTCGCAATCTCATCGGATCGAAGCCAGGCCGCCAGGACGTCTTTCTCCTCTTGTGTCGAATCATCATTCGTTTGAGGACAGGGGGTGGTGAGAACCCATTTGTGCTTGTCGACAGTAAGGACTATGTCGAGGTTACGTTTCCAGTCGACGTAATTGTCGCCTTCGAGTTTATTCGAGGAAAGAAATGTAGAGAGAGGGTTGAGAGACATATTGCCTATAAAAGTTGAAACAAGTTTATGATTAGTCTTTGGTTTAGGATTTAAGTTTCATTAAGACTTTTGTAAAATCCAAAGGTGTTATAAACTAAACGATAATTTACTCCCTCAAGAGAAGGCCGCAAAAAATCTCCATTTATAAGTAAATGACACATCATTAATGCTAAGCCAAGATGTCAGTACATCATTTTGACTAGCCACCTTGTAAATTGGTTTGATCACTCACATCCTTTCGCAGAGCCTCAAGGGAGGATACTAGGGATTGAGCCTAAGCGTGCAACCAACCACTTAGTCCAAAAGATCAGCTTTGAAAAACAATCCCTCAAGGGGAGGCCTTGCCATCATTGCATCACTCTCGGACGTAGCTCATTGAGCAATGATCGAAGCAATAACGCCTTGGAGTACTCACATTTAAGTGAGGGTCGCAAGAGCGGCTCTTAGTCCCACGTTATTGCATCTTTCATTAGTGTTGGGGATCGTGGGTTACAAACAACGAATATAACCCTCCCACTTAGTTTTTGGAGTTGGTTCATCGACTCTTTTAAGTTCGGAAACAGATTTCCTAGTTAGAGAGCGACAGAGCGGACAACTAGAAGAGAATCCTAGATCGACATGTTCAGAGCAGTATTAGTGCATAAAGGCACAAGGTACATACTCGATCTTTTCCTATTTTCTATTTCGGGAAAGTGCTTGAGGGAAGTGTGAACTTCAACTCACTCGAACACTTGAAAGTTTGAGATTACACATCCTTTTATTTTTCGGCTTGTCTACAAGGAGACCTCCCACTCAAATTTTCAAGAGCATATAGATTTTGAACATATGTGATATAGATATAGTTTTGAAAATATTTTGAAAACTTATTTGATTTGGATGACAAAATATTTTCAAGTTTGAAAGTGAAAACGGTTTTTCGAAATTCAAACTAGTTTTGTAAAAATTCAATTTCAATTAATCTTTCAAAAATCAAAACTTTTAATCTTTACACATCATGTTTATAATCATATGAAAAACATTTTTGCTCAAGAAAATTTTCTCATTAGAGTTCTATAACTCATGGTAGTGGGGTTTGAAAATCCGGATTCCTCGGAGTAAAATCGCCATATCTGGCGGCTCCGATGTCCTTTTGAGCCGAAACCGGTGGCATTGGACAGAGGACAGACAGAGCTTTAATTTGATTCAAGAATCATTAAATTTCGATTTCTGAGCAGAGAGTTATGCCACTTTTAATGCGGGTTTACTCCAGCTCGAAGAAAAAGAAATAAATTAAAGCTTGGTCCTACTTAGGTGCGAAAAAGAATCAAGTGTAACGGAACGTTTTAAGATGTTGTTTAAATCTTTTATTTGTGTTTTATTAGCAAGGTAATAACAAGGCATAAAAGAAATAACAACAAGCATAAAACGATTCAAGTAAAAATAAGAAACTAGCAAGATAACAAAACTAGTCACAAAATTTTACTCGAAAATTCTCAAACCTTTAAAACACGTTTTTCAATATAAAAAATTAAAAACTTTTAGAACTGATTCTAATGTGTTTTAACATCATCCCAAAATCATAGAAAATCAACATGGTTTTTAATTTAAAGGTATGAGCAATAAATTAAAAAAAATCTAAGATTACAATTCTAACTTGTCACAAAATTAGTAAACTTTCGAAAACGATTTTCAAGCTCATAATTTAAAAACATGCACATGCATTCCTTTGACCATAGCTCTGATACCATTTGTTGGAATCGATCTAGGGTTTAAGAAAAAGTTTAACGCTTCGTTAAGCGGCGGAATTTTAAAAATTTTCTTTTTAAGTAAAACTAGTTTTTACTAACCTAGACAAGAGCATGTACATGTAAATAAAAACTAATATGAGCTATTAAAGTTACTAACCTTTCTTGAAGCTTGAACCTTGTAGAAGCTTTTGGAAAGTTGCAACGCTCGTCTCCCCTCACAGCACGTCTCTCTTCCTTTCCTCGGCACCTCGAGCAACCACGAAAGTTTCTATCATTAAATCACTCGAAAAGAAGGAATCAGTGAGTGGGCACTTTTAAACACTACGACTTGAGAACGAGTCTCGAAGTCGCAGAGCTAAACACTAGGTCGAGTGAGGACCTAGGTGCCAAGACAAGAAATAATCGAAAATAAACTAGAGAGAGAGAGAGAGGATTTTCGGCCAAAGTTCTAGAGAGAGAGTCTCTCAAATCTCTTAAACTTGGATGAATTGAAAATGAGAAGAATGAGGCTCCTATTTATAGGAGAGGTCTCACCTTCAATAAGGTAGTTTCCTCTTCTATAAAATGAGCCAATTTCCTCTTTCTTTTCCTTGAGAAGCTCGGCCAAAATAGACTTCATTAAGTCTTGGAATAGTTTCCTATTTTGTTCCATGCCTTGCCTTGTCTCTCTCTTGGCCGAATTCCATATAGCATCCTCATGCAAATTTGTTTCCTCTTTTTCTTTTGGCAAGTATCTTGATACATTTATGCACAAAATATTCTCTCTTGGTTGGGTATGTTGGGCGCCTATGTCCTTCTAGAATGGGCTTCTAGAAGCTTTTCCATTTGTTCATGACAACATGAAAAAGGCCCAATAAGAATTTTCAATAAAATTCTTATGAAATGAAATTAATTCACAAGGCCCAATGATCAAGTCATGGCCGAGTGAAACATGTCATAAAATGACCTTGTCAAAAATTTATTGACATTCATTTCATCGTTTGTCTCAAAAGACAAAAATACCCTTTTCACTATTTTCGTTCTTGTTTTGACTTAGCTTCCAGTTTAACTATTCCTATCGATGTGATTCGTGACAGTGACCTCATGGACCCAAATGAACAAAGCTTTAGCTAAACACTTGGACTCAAAAGTTCACAAACCTTTTCCAAGTTTAGCTTAATGCCAACTGACTCCACTAAAGAGCTGACACTGAAAATCTCTCGGTTCAAATGAATTTATTTTCTACTCAAGAATTCGACCTAATTATGATGAGCGGATCCACTGAATATTATCTATGTTTACCCTTCATGAATGTCATCAGCTAGTCGGGATTTACTAAATTACCATTTTACCCTTCTAGCTGTTATTTCCTCAACTCCTTTGTCGCTTGTGAATAAGTTAGAAACAATGTATTGACGAGGAGCTAACAAGTCACATTGTTTCATCCAAAAGAGTCAGGACTCAATTTGGACACTGGCCAGTTCATTTAATCACACTCCAAGGAACAAAGCATGAGGTGACATACATTGCATTTCAGCAATCTTGTACATGAATTCCATATCTATGAGAACTTCACAAAGTTACTCATGACAGACTCACAACTTAGTACTTCACCAATAGGCCTTGTTCGGAATCACATAGTGAGTCCGAACTTTGACTTTCTCAAATGAGAATACTAAGGTGTGAAATGGCATGTCTCATTTCAGGATTAAGGTAAGCATGATGCAATTCATACATAGTGACTTCGAGACATAAGAGGTTAAATGGTTTGTTCTTATATTGTCTCTAGAAGTGCACTGGTCAATTCAGTATCTTCGGAAGATACCTAGAAGAACTATAGAGTCCCAAACTCTCAATGCCTCATAACCAGACATCATAGATTCTTCTAACAATCATACTGAGGTCAATAGTCCTTTGACCCTAAGATTGCGAATATATCGTTTTAAGCAAACTACAAAGAGTTTGTTCATGCAAATCTACATTTGTCTCTTCGTAAGTTGTTTAGTTTGTTTATGGACTAAAAGACTGTGGTTTTATCATAAAGCTTCAGACAAGGAAGATTGAATGAACGTTTCAACTTTATTAATGAATAGATAGGCAATTACAAGCAAGAGTCTTCATGAGACTTTATTACATCAAATGTACAAAATAAAGACTACAACTCTTCTTGTGGGCACCATTGACAACATAGAAGTCCCCACCTATCGGGTTGACACTTTCGACGAAAAAGAAAATGACGAAGCCATGCGCCTCAAACTGGATCTAATCGACGAGAAAAGATCCGAGGCTCTCACCAGACTCGCTGCACAAAAGCGAAAGGTCGAGAGATACTATAACGCCAAAGTAAAGAGGCGGATCTTCGTCGTCGGCAGCCTTGTACTCAGACGCGTGTTCCAAAACACCCAAGTGCAAGGCGCCGGAGTCCTAGGCCCGAATTGGGAAGGACCGTATAGAGTCCGACAAGTCATACACGACGGGACCTACTACATTGAGCACACGGACGGAACTCCAATCCGGCACCCGTGGAACGCCGAACACTTGAGGCAGTACCACCAGTGACCAATTCCCCCATTACTGCTTTGATTTCCCTTATTCAATAAAGGCCCATGTGCCACTGTTCAAGGATGTTACATGTTAGCAAAATCAATAAAAAATAAAGTTTGCGGTCTCTTTTACCCACTTTACAAAAAAAAAGTTTTTAGTCATCATGGCACGACCTGTAAATTAAAAACTTGGGGGGCTGATGGGTCCTGCGAAATACAAGAATTCACGGCCAAAAAAAAAAAGAACCTCATTTCCGGGATGAGGCTTAGGTCGAGTTC